>NC_000075.6:105014553-105294553 GCF_000001635.26 Mus musculus | reverse complement strand
GCAAATGTAATACTTCCCATGCATATTAAAAATTATTATTCAGATTAAAACTATTTATAGGCAAAAGAATAGCATGAATATTCCACATGATATAATATTATTCTTCCTATTTGGCTCTGATTTTTATAAATTAATTGGATTAGAATTTTGATCATTGTTTCTAGGATTCAAGAGAGACCATGTATTTTAGCTAATGTCATTGAGAAATGCCAACACTGTGAATAATCTCATTAATATGTAGTGTTAAAATGAGCTTTTGGAAGTAAAGAGTAGAGCTGTGGCTGCTGGGGAGCGGAGGGCATGTTAGACAAAAGCAGTCCTGAGTCCTGGCAGTCTGTCCCTCATACATTTCAGTGGCTAATAGTATGGGACTGAATAGCTGAGGGTTGCTTAGTAGACCTCTTACCACTTCCCCTCCAACATGGTGCCTACACATTCCTTGGCATGTATTTCCATTGTCCTTGTTATGAGCTTGCTCATTCTGAGGTAGAAGGAATCTCAGACATTGGGGTGGTAGCATCTTCAGGATGCTCAGAAGTAAGTGTTATCTTCTCCTGATAGCCCAGGGGTTCCCAGAGTTGACTACAGGCCACAACTTCCTTGTATGTTCTTTAGAAGAGAATCACATGAAAAGTTAAGAAGAGATATAGTCAGTTGTGGGGCTGGACCATGAGGGACAGACCTGATGGTCTGGCTTCCTGCTAACCAGTCTGGTTGTTAAGACAGGCAATCATGCTTATTTATACTATAGATACGGTGTAAGCAGTTTGTACTGATTTTTATACCCTTGTATCCACTTTACAGAAAGATTGCTGAAGAAAACTATAAAGAAAATGACAAAAGGATGCAGGCCCTGAGATCCCGGAATGTGGGGTCCGTGCATGCCCATGTGCTCCATGTAAGCACCCCTCATTCATGTCTAAGTGGGTATTTCCTTGCTTTGGGTCCCTTAGAGCCATCAGACTAAATGTGTAGGAAATGGGTAGAAAATAAAGCACCCAGACCGACCAGGCCCAACTTTAGGGGGACTTTAAAAAGTAACCTGACAGTTGATGACAACTCCGATTCAAACCAGCTTGGATCTAGAAGTGGACCAGTTGATTCAGCCCTCTTACATCATGTGACCACAGTCTCCAGGATAACCGGAGATGATTAACTGACAGGACAGATGCACATGCACCTGGCTTTCACTTCTGACCTTTGTGTCTCACCTCTCCAGTCCATCCATCCCTTTTGTCTTATTTTTATTCTTTAACCTCATTTTCTGTCTCTCATCTATATCATCATGTACTGTGATAATAACTTTGCTCAAACTGAAGGACCACAGATATAATGAATAGGGTTGCAGGATTCCCCTCAACCTTCATTCAAGTCTTCTATATTTGAAATCTCTGCGTGGTAAATGCTATTTTCATTCATAGTTGAGAGTATCTCTCTGGGCCTTGGTGGTAGGAGCTAATACCAAGGTAGTCTATGTGAGGGGTCATTTGGGGCAGTTGACATCAACAGCAACCTCATAGCTTTTCTAATAGAGGCACCATGGAGAAGAAAAGCTTTAAGATGTTCACCCGGAGTTTTCCATATCTGAGATGCTCTCCTTGAACAGAAAGAACAAACCTTGAGACTGTTGAACAGCCTGAATCTCAGTGCTATGAATTCTATAGCTTAGCTTAGTCACTACAGGTCTCCAACCCCTGGATTTGGCAGAAGCCCAAGCAAGTCTTTCTTTTAGACAAGTGAGGCCTGGGAACACTAGTTTTCTGTCCCGCTCTGGGCAAGACAATGCTCGTCTGTCTTACTCAGTTCTTTAGAGGATCGGATAGTCCAAAGTTGGATCGCACAGGAGATCTGGTCTTCTCTATGCACCGATGGGTTTTCTGCTTACTGAGCTGGTCATCAGATACTGTAAGAGTGCTGGTGATAAGTGTTCCATCCTACTCAGTGCTCCACCTTTCTGGCACCACAATAGTGCTCAGTTATGCCCTCTGCTCCACCTTTCTGGTACCCCTATTTTTAGTGAACCCATTTGTGGAATCTGTCACTGGTCTCAGAGACCTGGGAAATTTCCTGCTCATGGGTACTGGCAAATAGAGACATTTCTGGCTAAGAGGACATGGCGTCAGCAACAGGACCAGGTCTCAACCAAGAGAAAGGTCTGGATGCCACCACAGCATTGAAGAAGCCATGCCTCAAGAAAACGGAGTGCCTTGCTTCAGGACTCCAGACACCCCTAGGCATTGTGACAATCGGTGGCTTCTAGTAGTAGGTCTTTGCCCCTGAAACTGTCTGCTTTGTCTGAAAACCCAGGCATTCCCAAAGACCTAGATAAGGAAGCTGATGGGTTCCTAAAGGTTCTGTATTAGTTAGTGTGAAAACTACTTGCTCAATCAAGATAAAGTAGAGTGCTTGTTTCTGGAATGCTTTTGAGATCTGAGAGATTTCTTTGCTAAGACTGGAGCTTGGGAACCAGATAGTTTTTGTTTGTTTGTTTTGGGTTTTTTTTTTTTTTGTGAAGCCTAAGTGACCTACTTCCCTCCATTTCCCTCTCCATTTCCCCTCCCTCCCTCTCTCCCTCCCTTTCTATGTGGCCCAGACTGGCCTTAAACTCATGAGCCTCCTGCCTTAGTCTCTCAGGTGCTGAGATACAGGGATGAGAAGCCACTCCAAGCTCTGAGATTATTTTGAAGTTATCACATGGCAAAGAAGAGAAAGATCTTACAAGTTAGGGACCAATAATCTACTTCACCTGTTCACTTTTCTCCTTTAACCCCTTAAGATAATCATCTTTGTCTGATATAATTATTACCAGTAGTCTAAACATACTGTGACATCCAGAGGTGCTGAACAACTGTGAAAGCCAAAGCTTGTTTGTAACCTCTGCAAATTTGCATATTAAGATTCTAATGATAACCCCAAGACTGCATGGCAGGCAGAACCTCAGGAGGAGATTTTGTTATCGCATGTTATCGCAAAGAATATGGAGCCAAAAAAAAAAATCTTTATTTTGGCCCAGCTCTGACAAAGAAAGGTTGCTCAGAGATCCTGTGTTCCTGGCACACGCCCCTGGTGACTTCATGCATTAGTTACTTTCCTTGATGCTGAGACAGAACCTACATGACAGGAGCAACCTAAGGAGGGGTTTGCTTTGGGGGTGAGTTTCGGGGGGCACATGATTTGAAATTACGATCCATAATGGCAGAGAAGTTGTTATGGTGAGGAGATTGCATTGGCCCTCAGGAAGCAGAGAGAGACAAACGTCATTGCCCAGCTGACCTCCTTTCCTTTCATCTAGGACCCCAGATGGGGCTGTGGTGGCTGATGCTGCCCACCTTCAGAGTAGGTCTTCCTTCTGCAGTTCAACCTTTCTGCAAACGCTCTCATAGACAACACAAAACATGTCTCCATAGTGATGCTAAATCTGGTCAAAGGGAGAAGTAAGATTGGCCATCACACTTTCCTATCTCTCAGCAAGTTGCAAGTGTGTGTATGTGCGCACATGTAGACACATTCACAACGAACACAGATGCGCGTACACACGCTAACTCACGATGTCTTGTTCTAGCTAAAGATTCTAGTTGATTCTCTTGAATTTGCTGAGGTTTAGCACCACTGTGGCCCTGAGCTTTTCAGAAGTTGTTCCCTGGGCTTGTATATGGATAGGAGCATTGTTAGGACGTCAGCGTGGGGTTAACAGATGATCCACTGTTAGCCCTCTTCTCCTCTCTGCCAGAGGTCGGACTGTCTCCAGATGGCTGTCTTGTAAATTCTGTGACTTACATGACACTTTTCAGACTTCAGAATGCACCAGAGTATCCTGTGGTGGTGTTTGCTCTGGGGTAGGGGCTGGGCTTATCAGATTTCTGATAGACTTCCTTTGATTCTGATATTGATGACCAAGGATTACATCCTATTAGCCAAGGGCATAAAGTGGGGCTCCTGAACATGACCATCCTCTCTAGATGAAGGAATTGAAAACGACAACAAAGAGCAGATCTCTTATCTCTTTAGAGGGGAAAAATCTCATTTAATGGGAATAGAAGAAAAGGAGGTGCATCCTGCGGGAAGGCTTTCTTGTTCACCCCAGGAGGACCGGGAGACAGACAAGCAGGCAGGGAAGAGGCGGGTTGAATCATACTCACAGACACAAGAGGGAGACGGGTTTAATGGTATTCACAGAACAATGCAAGAAGCTAAACACTTTGCAGAGGCCTGAAGGGTTTTCATCATCTCAGGGAAAGGCATTGCTGAACTGAAGGAGATGAAATAAGATATGACAGAGGTTGAATTAATCAGATGCAAGACGCCGAAGGAAGATGTAATAAAGGGGAAAGGCAGCCATCTTGGACTGCATTTCCTCGCCCCATCTTCTCCACATCCTGATGGCTTCATCTCTTCCCAATTTCACTGATACTCTGCCCTCAATTCCCTTTTCTCTTCTCTCATGCCTGCCTGCAACAAACTCCTGGGTGGTTCACTGTGGGGAGTCTGTCTGTTGCAGGTGTGTGGATGTTTGGGTCTGTGCATGCATATAAAGACCAGAGGTGAGCAGAGGGGTCTATTCTGGGAGGTAATGTCTCTCACTTAGCTGAGAGCTCATTGATTATGCTAATGCAGCTGGCCAGTAAGCCCCAGGGATTTTCTTGTCTTCTACCTCTCCAGCTTTGGGATTAACATCTGTCTTTTAACATCTAGATGCTGGGAAACTGAGTGCAGGTCCTTACACTCATATAGCAAGCACTTTACCAACTGAGCCCTCTCTCCAGAACCCTCTGAGTATTTCAGAAGCAGCTGTAGGGGGAGAGTTTTGGGAGTGAATGGGTCCAGTGTGCCATATGTTATGAAAATTCTCTGAGGCACTTAGGAGAGTGGTTTGATTTGTTTTCAGACTTTAACTGACAATGTCTTTATTTTGGCAGGCATTTTCTGCTTGGCTGAATTTAGGTTTTGAAGTCTTGAAGCACAGTTGAGAGTGGAATCATGTTTGACTCCATTTCTTAAGAGGATAGTAGTTTTAAAAAAAATCTTCAATTTACAAGGCAAGCCCTGGCTGCCTTTCTCCAATGGCATCTACAGTCACACATATGCTAAGTCTGGAAGAAGTACCTAGCCAGCCAGATGTCCTTATGTGTGCTGGGAGCAGGGTCAAAGAGTAGCTCACTGATCCGTATCCCAGAGAGGCAGACACAGCAATTGTGTCCTCTTCAAAGAGAATCCCAGCAAGTCACTCAATTGAGTGCTTATTTTCAAATGCCTTTTGACATGCATTCAGTGATGATAGTCCACCATCTCCCTGTTCTTGGGTTCTCCACCCACTATCTGAGCCTTTGCAGTCTGCATCCAGCTGTACCTCCAGGAGGGAAAGCAGACTTATAAACAATACTCACAAATGCCTTGCTGTAAGGGGTATGGGGGCGTGACTTCATTGATTTGACTTACATGATATTACTTTGGACTTTCCTTTTAATTTATTTCTTAATAAAAGGCTTTCTTGGATTAGTTTTCTCACCCCCATAAAAGCTGCTTATCAGAGAAAATAGGACAATTCAGTATTAGGTTTAGTTTGCAAACACACAATGCAATAATTAATAATAATAATAAAATAATAATATAGTAAAAGACAACTGATATATTGAAATTCCTACTAATATGTTTGGGCACTTTACCATTTATTTATTTATTCACTCAGTTAGTTTTGTTTTTGTTTTGTTGAGGCAGAATCTCATATTGTGCAGGCTCTCTTCAAACACACCATCTAGTCCAGGATTGCTTAATGTTCCTGCCTCCACTTTATGTGGTGTTTTGAATGAAACTGCCCCCATAGTCTCATATATTTGAATGTTTAGTCACCAGATCATGGGACAGTTTGGGAAAGATTGGAAGGATTAGGAGATGTGGCCTTGTTGGAGTAGGAGTGATCTTATTGGAGGAACTATGTCACTGGGGGTAGGCTTTGAGGTTTCAAAAGTCCATGTTAGGCCCAGTCTCTCTCTCTCTCTCTCTCTCTCTCTCTCTTTCCTGCCTGCCGATCAGGATGTAAATCTCTCAGCTAACACTTTTTTTGCAATGCCTGTCTGCTTCCTAACATGATGATCATGGACTAACTTTCTGAAACTGTAAGCAAGCCCCTAACTGTTTTTTGAAATAAGACTTGCCTTGGTCATGGTGTCTCTTCACAGCAACAGAACAGTAACTAATTCAACTTCCCTGGCTGAGATCGTAGGCCTGTGTCGCCACAGCTATGCAGTTTCCACAGTGCTAGGAACTGAACATATGACTTTTCATGTCAGGGAAACATCTATCAACCAATATACATTTCCACACTTACCTTTTCTATTTTTGAACCTGAATTACTTCATCATTTCTTAGGTATTTGTCTTTTAGAATTTGGAAGTTCTTATACTCCAAAATCCAGACAAGACTTTGAAGTCATTCAACTCAAGGCATTTAGTTTTGAAGTGAAATCGAGCAGGGCTGGGATGAGGAGGGGTTAGGTGGGACACTGTGGGCACACACAGGAGAGAGATGCTTGCTTCTAGTTGCTGATGGAACCAATACTTGGCTGAGCCTTTGACTTGGCTCCTTGGGTATCTTGATTGGTTCACCTAACTATGTCCTAGAATCTGATTCCTACAGAGGTTAAATGTTTTGCCCAAGGTTACTGTCTGATTGAAGACCATTTCTCTTATCCCAAGTTAGCAACTTAAAGTTTGAAAATGCTATCAAGCTTAGGAGAGAAGAATGTTGCTTTCTTTGTGGCAGGGCCACTTTCTTCTGTCAGCTCTCAAATTGTTAATTCCCATCCCCAAGGAACTAGATGAACGGACTTTGGAGAGCCTGCCTGAGCCTCAGTCCCTTCCGTGCCTGGACCTCGATGAACTTGAGCCCAGTTTAGAGGACACCATTGTTGACCTCGGACATTATGGTACGTGTTTGCATCACCTCTCAGCAGGCTGCTTGTCTGGTCTCTGAAGTCAATCAACTCAAGACATTTAGGTTTGAAGTGAAATTGAGCAGGGCTGGGATGAGGAGGGGTTAGGTGGGATACTGTGTATGTATCAATGTATGTGATCACCTGCCATCGCTGCTCAGGGCTGGGTGGGCTGACATGCGAAGGGCCTTTGTCCTCTTTGTAAGAGTGAAGATGAGTTAGAAACTCACACGTGTTAAGAGATGTCTTCTGAGTGTGAGAAACAATATTGCCATTAACTGAGTAAGAGTTACCCAAAGCTCTACTCCTCTTTCATCATTGGCTCCCTTGCCCCTCGGGTACATTTTAAGTGAAAACACAAACCAGACTTTGCTAGATCCACTATCCAGATGTGCAAACATCATTGCCAGAGACTTAAGAGTGTTCAGGGTTGTTAACCAGCTGGAGGTGCCACATGTCGTCTGTAGAGGAAGCCCATGGCTACCCGGTCTTTCTGGGTCTTTGCTACCGTATCCATGAAACAGGAATAATGATTTTTTCCTTCTATGATTATTATCAAAAAAAAAAAATTGGGCGTGGATGTTCTCTAGTGCCTAGCATGGTAAGAGCTGAAGAAAGAATCAGTTGCAACACTGTGAGGGACACTTTTGGATGCAAGAGTCTTCCTGCTCTTCTTCACAAGTATTCCTAGAATAACTAACACACCAGGAATCTTAAAAATGCTCACTAATTATTTCTTGAATAAATGAATTTATTAATTAATGAGTAGATGAAGAAGTAAATGGGTGGTACATTAGTTTAGACCCTTAAGAAGCAAATGCCAAGGCAAGACTGAAATGCATGACATTTTATTTTTTGAAAATACTTGTATGAAAGTAAAAAGCTAGGAGAGGCTAGGAGAGCTGACAGACCACCATCCAGATCTCACTGCACAGAAGAAGACAGTGGAAATGTGTTGTCCTACTCAGGAAGTCTCCCAAGCCACCTACCAGGTGCCTGCACTCCCCCTTCCCCCTGGGTTTTAGCAGCATTTGCCTGCAGGGTTGGTAGCCTCCGAGAGAAGACCTCATTGGCAGTCTCATTGGTCCTGGAGGTGCTGCACATAAACTCTTTTCACAAATTGAACATTAAGGAAGGAAAACTGTGGCTTGTGTCTTCATCTCAGCCCAGCACTCGAGGTCTTCCTGAACTAGTAGAGTGTGGCTCACCTCCTTCAGCCAAATGGAGAGGCGCACCTGAAGCTCATTAAGCTGCCAATTGCCAAGTTCAGTGTGATGCTGGAGGCCATCTCATAGCAGAATGATGACAAGGGCATGCATGATGCCATCAGATGGCTTTGCCCTCATTTCTTTTTATTATATTAATTGTTTCCATTTGAGGAGGAGTGGGGGAAATCAGCTGTTCCAGAGTTTTTCTTTCCTTGAATAGGAAGCTGGGAAAGTTAGGGCTTGTGTAGCAACTGCTGTAGGTAAAGCTGTGCTGGAGGGTGTGTACGGAAGGGAGAGTTGTCCCTATGAAAAGGAGCCCAGGACAGGATAATAAACTATCATCTGAGAGAGAGAAGTGGGAGTCTGTTCTCCTGCTTCAAAGAGGAAAAGGTATCTTTAACTGTGCTTCTGAGAAGAGGAACCAAAGACTTGAAGACATTTACTCAAGGGCCACCCAACTTCTTTCTAGAGTAACCTCTCCTCGCTCTCTCCCAGGCTGCGATGCACTTGTAAGAAACAGTCAAGTGCGGTAAGTGAATGAGACCTTCAGAGGCAGCGCCTTTGCTGTGGGCTCCGTGCTAAGGCTAAGCTACTGTAAGCACAGAGTGGTTGAGGGGCTAACTCACTCCTCAGCCAGCTCTGACCATAGAACTTATGCTACAGGAGACGGGAGCTCCTATCTTCCTTCCCTCTCATGTTGGCCTGTTTGACTGTGGTGAACAATATGCTGATTATCAGCTCAATTGCAGATAGACAGCTCCACTCCCCCGTGCTCCTCCTTCATGCTTACGCTCCATCATAAACTATAAAATTCAAAATAGACCAAGTACAGAGCACAGATACTTTATAAAATACTGTGAACGTTTCCCTTATTTTTCTGTAAACTTGTATCTTACTACTTATTTTCTCTCAAACATAAAATTGAAAACAGAAGCTTAGGTATATGTAATGTTTGGGGTCGACAGCCCATTAGAGTGGTAAGCAACTGAGATTATGGGCGAGCACTTTGGGTGACTGTGAAATTTTGAAGTAGGGCACTTTAGCTTGTTGATGAACCTTTAAGTGGGCACTCAGTGTTCTTTGCTTTCTGTTTCTTAATGCAACGCCATGCTTTCAGCACCTGGAGGAACCGTTATTTATTACTGTCTAGCATAGACCTAGAAATTATGCAGTCATGTTTTTAAAGCTCCTACCACAATCATTTAATCCGCTTTTGATAATGAACTGGAAAATTCCTCTGGGAAGTGAGGAGTTAGCTGTAGAGGAAGATAGGGTAAGATATTACTTACATTTGATACGCATTCATTTGCATAGAGCTGATTTACTCTAGCTAGTCATGGGTTACCATCATAATCACATGAGAAGACCCAGCTGCAACGCTAAGGCGTTCATCCCATTTAATTCCTCATGTGTGCTACTGATGATTTCTTGAACATTATTTTCTTTCAAATCCTCATACACACACATACACACTCGAGTGTGTGGTCGAACCTGTGGGTTGAGACCCCTTTGACAAACCTCTATCTCCAAAATTATTTACATTATGACTCATAACAGTAGCAAAATTACAGTCATGAGGTAGCAATAAAAATAATTTTGTTTGGGGTTTCCCCACATGTCGCTGTCCAGCAGCCACGGAGAACTGGGTATCTGAAAAGGGAGGCTGGGAATGAAAAAGGACAGAGGGGCGGGCAGGCAGGCAGGTGAGAGAAGGATGAAGCCAAGGCCAAGGCTCAAAGTTTAATTATCAGCTCTGTGGTTATATAGGCAACTCCCACAGACCCATCCTTTTGCTTCAGCAGGATTGAGTTGCTAAGCAAGCTCAGCAGGCAGCCAACTCCTCAAGACTCAGGCCAGACAAGGACTCCAGCCAGGTTGTAAAACCATCTGGGGTTTGTTTAGCCTATTTGAGGCTGGGGGAAGGGCACAGCCACACCATGAAAAACTACAGGATCACAGCATTAGAAGGGTTGGGAACTGTTTCCTTAAGCCAACCTTGAGGTATGGAGGCTGCCCATCTGAAGTCTAAGCAAATGTAATCTGTTCATCGCCTCTCCAATCAACCCTTCAGCAAGTCCTAAGCCGCCTCTCAGTTTCGGATAAAACTCTGACCTCGTGGGGTTCTACTCCCTGTGGTAAATCTTCACGCCCTTTCCTCTTCTTAGAATATGGAGAGAGGCCTCCTTTATTGTGCTTTGAATACCAAATGTTCCCATAGGCTCATGTATTTGGATACTTGGTCTCTGGTAGCTGGTAGCTGGTGGCTGGTGGCTGGTAGCTGGTAGCTGGTAGCTGGTAGCTGGTAGCTGGTAGCTGGTAGCTGGTAGTACTGCTTTGGGAGGTTGTGGAGCCTGTGGGAGGTAGAAGCTTGCTGGAGAAAGTGCAGGACAGGCAGGCCATGGGGTTTTATGGCCCAGCTTCAAATCCCACTCATTGCTCCCTGACTGCAGATGCAGCATGTCTTGGGTTCCTGCTGCATCCCTTCATTCCTTAAAATGACTTTAAATGAATTTTAGATACTCATGAGAGCGTCACAAGACTGAAGTCTAAAGAACACTAAATTTGTGAGTCATGACAGGACACACATAATTGACTAGAACAGTTCATTCTCGAGACGTTACTGAGATGCATGCAGGAAGGTGCAGAGCTGCAGAAGCAGGCGGAATAAAGCTTTACAGAGTTTGTCTGTTCAGGTCTGTTGTAGTCCCAGTTATAGCATCTAGTGTTCAAGGCCATTTTCCAGCCATGCATGGGAAGGCAGGCCAAGTGGCCCTTCCAGTGGTTATCATGCCTCACGTGACTGCAACCTGAGAGCATCAAATGTCTTTGGCACCCTTTGAGATAGGACATCTTTAATTCCTTCACGGGCATCTTTATCATCTCTTTCTTTTATATATCCAAGCAAAAATCATTTGAACTTTCGCTCAATGTTTTCAGCATTTTATTTTCTAAAAAGACACCCTCTAGTGACCCAGCAGTTCTACTATTGCCAGATAGAGATGAAAACAGAACTCTAAGAGGATGAAATGCAAACATCCTTAGACTCACTCCTAAGTGTTAGAACTACAAACAAGTCCCGCATCCTCCATCAGCATGGGAGGTCTCCCTGGAAATGAAAAATAACATCTCCCATGACAGGAAGTGTACATAAATTAAAAAAAAAACAATATCTTAAGCAAAGAAATCCCACACTAGTGAGTTTAGAATGAAAGGCCATATTTCCACTAACACTAAACCCCAAGAAACAAATCTCCAAATGAAAGGTTCCAGTTTGGGGCAATACAAAAATTATAATTTTAATCCAGGACATCTATGAAGACCAGGTTGACCCCTGAGGTGTCCAAAGAAAATGGAAATTTGGTTTTTTTCCTCCTTAAGTGAAACAGAGAAATCTATTTAGATTACAGAAGAAAAGCCTGTTGGCACTTGGGTGGCTGGGAGAGAGCTTGCAGACTCTGGTAGGCAAGGGAAACATTGCTTTCATGGAGCCAGCAGGGGCGCTAGTGAGCAGTTCCACTAACGAGTTGCTAAGAGGAAGGTGAACAGGCTGAACTCCAAAGGCCGTCTCTGTAAAAACAGCTTACAGCATCACACACACACACACACACACACACACACACACACACACACACACCACCTCTCAGCTCTGTTAGACGGGATGGCAATAGTGTTTCCTTGGTACACTCTAGCACTGGTGCTGAAGACAGGAAATGACGTTAAAAGGACACCCTAGAACCTTTTATGGTAATAGAAGTGTATTCTTAGACAGAACCCCACCAAGCTTTATACTTTAAATGAGTGCACTTTGTTGCTGATAAGATATATATCAGTAAGATTAGTAGGAAAAAAAAAAGACATGAGCAGAGAAACAGAGGAAGACAAAAATCACCGTGTTAATCCTAGTGTCTGCTGAGTTACACTCTCATCCACGAGGAACATCTACAGAGTTGAGGGTCTTAGGCTGGCTACTTAGACAGGAGGTAGAGATCCCTTGGTGCTTCTGCCTTTAGTCTCTGCTATTGGACGGTTTGTATTGGGGTTACAATCAACCCTGTGGGCAGATTTAAAAGGATCTCGTGCCCGCTAAGCCACCTGGACATACTGGATAGTTTTATGTCAACCTGACACAAGCTAAAGTTACCTGAGAGGAGGGAACTTCAATATGAGAAAATGCCTCCATAAGATCCAGCTGCCGGCAAGCCTGTAAGGCATTTCTTATTTAGTGATTAATGAAGGACACCCCAGCACATTTTGGGTAGTGCCATCCCTGCGCTGGTGGTCCTGGGATCATTAAGAAAGCAGGCTGACTCTCTATATAAGACATATGTAAGTTCTGAAAGATTCATAAAGATGTAGGAACAGACTCTGTGGTTAATGGCTTTTCCACGTCTGAGTCCACACTGCCCGAGTGTGTTAAAAATTAAAATATACTTCAATTCATAATTAAGCCTGAAAACATGAATTGACTTCCTGCATTAAAAACAACTACTGGGAATTACTTAGTAACAATGGTTAGTCCTTATACTTTCTAAAAGATCCAGTGATGACCTAAATTTTCCTTAGTTTACAAATGCAGTAATAGCAATTCAGAAACGCCTTTAAAGTGGGACATTTGGATTGGGATCCAAGACTCACACTGAAGTGGGACTTAAGCCTCCACTCTCTGTACACACAGATGATGGCTACTGTAGTTTTACACCAACAGAATGCGTTAGCATAATGGTATGAGAACACTCGTGGAACTTTCTTGGTTACTTAAAGAAAAATGCCTGGACTTATCCAGACACCTAAAAGCTGTGGCCTGTTAGACTGTATTCAGGGTTGGGGGTGATGTTTACAGCCTAATATGTGAAAAATTCCTGGTGTAAACTAAGCATTTAAAATGTTTAGACCTAAGTAGAAATCGTGATATATCTAGTGCTAGCTCTAACCAAATTAATGTTACATTAATGTTACAAATACTAAAGTGCCTTTGCAGGTCATTGGCAGGCATTTTATGAAGAAGTGTTAGCAAGGAAACCAAGAACATGTTAACTTTAGTTTACTCACTTACTAGTGTCAAACACAAGGAGGCCCACTTCAGCCTGATGATATGGTACTCCAGCTGCTAATAGGATCTGCGTGACAGAAAGTGCACGCTGCCTAAATATGTTAGCACATTAAAAAACTATACTGCCATCCAACAGTTAGATATGCATGATTTATTTAAAAGAGAGATGACTACCCCTGTAGCCTTTTGAATTTGTAAGGGGAAAATGTATTTTTATCCAATATCTCAAATAGATTTTAAATGGATGATGTTAGCTTTAAAATATACTATTATGCTATAATAATATACTTGATTGCACTACACACTTTGTACAAAGAAAAACAAGCAAGAAACTTAGGGGAAGTGAGAAGCTTCCTTGGTGTGCTTTTGCACCAAGTTGTGCTCTGAAACATGGAGATAAAGTCTGGCATATTTATAACAGAGTATTGTATGCTCTTTCTGTGGAAATAAAACTTCTGATATGAGAAAGAAAAAAGAAAGAAAGAAAGGAAGAAAGAGAGAAGAGAAGAGAAAGAGAAGAGAAGAGAAGAGGAGAAAAGAAAAAACAAAAGAAACAAAACCAGGCTGAGGAGCAAGCAAGCCAGTAAGCAGCACCCTTCCATGTCCTCTGCACCAGCTTCTGCTCCAGGACCCTGCCCCGTTTGCATTCCTGTCCTGATTTCCTTCGATGATGAACGGTGATATGGAAGTGCAATCCCAATAAACCCTTTCCCCCGTAAGTTGTTTTTGGTCATGGTGCTTGATCACAACAATAGAAACCCTAATGAAGACACAAGGTATGAGAGGGCTGGGGCGATAGCCTGAAGAGCAGGCCTGTAATCTCAGCAGACAGGTGTATGTAGGGGATCAGGAGGTGAAAGTCAGTCTGGGGTTTGTATTGAGCTTGAGGCTAGACTGAGCTACATGAGACCCTGTCTCCAAAAGTTAAAAAAGAGAAACAAACAGAAAAAAGAAAGAGAAGATTGCAAACCCTGCCCATCGTAGAGAAGCCAGTGGGATACTGCCTCAGAAAAGAAGACCAAGGCAGTGGGGATGCTGGCTCAGAAAAGAAGACCAGGGCAGTGGGATGCCAGCTCAAAAAAGACCAAGCACTTCAGTCACTTAGACAGCCCTGGCTCTTCATCGTTATTCCAAAGCTTTGCTCTCCTCAAGCATGACTAAGGAACCTTGATGGTAGTTTTATTAATATTTTATCCTCTGTTTCATTGAATTATGTGCATGTTTTATTACGGCGTGTCTTCCTACTGTAATAATTGATTCCCAGGAATAAAGACCCCTGCAGTCATTCACTGAATCTAATATTGAACTTTTAAAAACATGTGGATTCTTCACCCTGAAGCATATTTAATAACTTGGAGTGTTTCTTCTGTATAATCAGTCGCTAACTAAAATTTAAAAATTATATCTAATTTGAAAAGCTAAAGTCGGTACAGACCGACACTTCCCTAGACAGCCACTTTGATGTAACATCCTAAGAAAGAGACACAGAAATAGGACACTAGAATCCCAGAATATTAGCATTCACAGAAAAGCAGCACCCGTAAATGTCTGAGTAAGTTTCTCAGCTGAGAAGGCTGTGATCTTCCTCTTAGCAAAATAAGAGGAAAATGTAGCCATTAAACTAAGGACCACACTGCTAGAGAAGAGAAGAGAACACACCTAGTTACCTTGCCTGGCCCATCATGGCTCAAGTCTGGAGTGAACCAGTTAAAGAGAAAATTAAACCATCCCCATTGGCAGATTCTAAGGTTGCGTGGGAAAGTCGCCTGCAACATTGCTTACAGTGGTCTGCATTCTCCTTCAGGGGAGGCATTCACTCCCTGCTGCATAGCCCACAGTTGTGCTCTGAGTTCAGTAGACCCTACCTGGAAAATCCATCATGGTGCCCAATAGTTCCTAGGTTACCATGGGACTCAGAAAAGAGACCTGTGTTTGGGTCTTGACTTTCCTGTATGCCAGCACTCAGATTTTGAGTAAGACAGTTGCTCTGATTGTAGGGGAACAGTGTGTCCACCTCTGCATAACTGCTGGGGTCATACAGCCGCAAAGGCATCTCTCTCTCTCTCTTTCATAATTGCCATGGAATTGGTGATGCCAACCTCATAAGTGCTGAGTTTTTAACAAGCCGGGATGCAGTAACTGGCACAGGCAGCGCCTGGCTCGGGTGAATCGGGGCTGCTTTCACTCCTCTTGATGCCTGCTGGAACCCAACCCATCCTTTAATCCTGGCTCAAAGACGCCCTTCTTGCTTTAGCTTGTTCCGATACCTACAACTGGGACTCCTTGACTGCTTCCATGATTTTTGTTCCCCTTAGAACCTACTTTCTTCTGCTGCTTCAGAGTACCACGAGTCTGTGCTAGAGTCACGCCCTAACTTGAGTTCTACCACTGAGGTATCTTTACTAATAAGTCTTTTGAAAATCACTTCTTAAAGATGTAAATGTAATCATATTTAATTAAAATTTTGTATTAAATTTTCTTTATTCTTGTGTATGACACATGTACACAATGAAACAGGATCATATCCACTCCCAGGCCCCTTGTCTCCTTTAAGTCTAATTAATACTTCCTGTATGTGTTTGCGCATAGACCATCCACTAGAACATTTGAGTCATACTGGTGGCCACACATTTAAATAAAGAGCCCTCGATTGTCAGTTGCTTCTCAGTAAGGAATGCAGGGGGGGTGGCGATGAATAGGAGTTGGCGTGAATCCATTTTTCACCAGTCAATAAACGGTGTGGGTCAACATGTCTTTCATGTCTGTTTTGAGAACAGCTGTGGGGAGCCACAGTCTAAGTTTCCTGTAGAAGGCCTCTCTGATCCCAGGCTGCTAAACTAAGGATAATCACAAATGAGCTAAGCCGGAGTTCTACACCCACCCCCTCCGGCTACTCACTCAGCTACTCACTGTCCTTAGCCTGCACCCCTCCCCACCCACTCCACTCCCAGCTCCTCAGCACTCAGCAGCAGCACCTGGATGTCCAGGAGTTTGGGAGCACCCAGTCCTGCCTCCTTGCAGGCCCATGGACTCTCAATACTTCCTTCCAGACTCCCCTGTGCTGCACCCCAGCAGCAATTGGATGTCCAGGAGTCAGGGAACCCCAACTTCAGCCTCCTCCATCTTAGACTGAATTCTTCCAACCCCTGAGTGGTGTCTTGGTGCTTCCCTAAAACCCAGAACCACACTGGATGGCAGCAGAACAGGGAGACACAGTCAAGCACTCCCTGAGTTTCATCTCCTCAGCGGCATAAGGCAGATCCACAAAACACAAAATAAAACTTGTCATGGTAACTTGCTACACAGAGGTAGAGAGAGCTGATGCTCAATCCGCCTTCACTGGAAGCACTCTCAGAAACTAGGAAGCCAGGGTCCAGTGCTATGACAAGGACACTGTGTGTGTGTGTGTGTGTGTGTGTGTGTGTGTGTGTGTGTGTGTGTGTGAGGAGTTTGAATAGTTGAGTCTTGTGACATTGCAGAGTAGAAACATGATATTGTCTTAAAATGTATTTCATTATATAGTATAGGAACAGAATTTTAAATTGGTCATCAAATTTGCAATGAATATTACACTCAGACATCTGTTTAATTTTAATTGCTAATAGTTTGATGTTCACGTATAATCTTATTAGAAACTGGGGATGGAGTTTGCATTTTTGGTTCCCCAATGTGTTATGTAGCGGTTTCCTCTGGATTGGAACGGTCCCTCATGGTGGTGGAGGGGAATGGTAAGGAGTCTCAGGAACCCTCCCCAAGGTTATAAGAGCAGCGAACAACTGCTGGGGTAGGAGACTGTTCAGTGATGTAGCTGTCTGCTAGCTGTGGAGAGAACTCAGTGATGTTGACTAAGTTGTCACCCACATTTCAGTGCTGAAGAAACCAGTGTCACCCATGCTCCTGTATGCCACCCCAGTAAAACTCACTGGTTTATCAACCTAGACTTGGCTGGAGGTTTGTTGGTCCATCATTGCCTTCTCTAATTGGGGTAAATAGACATTTCTTCATGGATTCAGAAAGTGTTTCGGCATTGTGGTTAGACCTAATTATCAACAAAATTCACATACATGGTAGGGTCACATAAGGTCAATTTTTCAATCATACAGACTGATCTTATTATGAAGTAAAATGGACTGATTTCTATATGTAATTAGATCTCATAAGTGTAATGACTAGAACATCATGTTTTCTAGTCTTTTAAATGGTCCTATTAAGCCTAAAAAAAACCAAAAAGTTTCACTATATGTTAGGCATTTACTAAAGTCCTTAAATCTCTTAATTCAATTCTTGATGTATAGAATATTCTGTTTTGTGCTCATAAAGAGCTTTACCAAAACTGCTGGTGGACATAGTTATATTTGTAAGGGTAATGTTTATAACCTAGCTTACTCTCCATTTTCACCAACTAAAAAACGCTATTAAGATAGGCAATGTAGTAGGGACCAAAGACACCCACACTCCTGTCCTTGGGTCTGTAAATATTAAGTTACACGACAAAGCCTGCGAATTCAGGTTGTAAATGGAGCTAAGGTTTTCAGTCAGCTGAGTTCAAGATGGGAGACTATTCTGATTCTTGGAATAGGCTCTGTGTCATCAGATGAGTCCTTAGCCAGAAAAGGGGGAGCTAGAGATGGCTCAGAAGTTAGGAGCACTAGCAGCTCTACCAGAGAGGCAGGGTTTGATTCCCAGCGGCTCACAGCCGCTGTGAGCCCAGTTCCAGGAGATCCAATGCCCTGTTTTGGCCTCTGCAGGCATTGTACTCATGTACATACTCCTAAAGTTGAAAAGTTTTAATGAGAGAGGAAGGCAGAGGGGAGGAAAATCAGAGAAGCGGTGTGTGGCGTGAGAGGACTCAGCCACCATGACTGCTTCTGAAGATACAGGAAGAGGCAGCAAGTTGGGGGAAAGAGGCGACATCCTGAAAGAGGAAAACGACAAGGAACGGGACTCTCATGTGGAACCCCCCTCGAGGAAGCAGTTCACCAGAGATCCACTTCAGATTCTTAGTCTGTATAGCTGTGAGGTAAATAGTTTTATATTATTCTGTAAGTCAATAAGATTAACGCACATAGAAAACTAGTATTAGCTGTACTAGAATATAGCTGCTCCATTCAAATAGCCATGACCCCACCACATTTATTTGTATCCCCCCTCTCTCTCTGTGTGTTGGTATATTTTGCTTTGTTTTTTAAGTCAGATGTTAATTTATATGATTCTGATAGGCATTCAAAGATTTTGCCTTTTAACACATAAAAAGTGATTTTTTTAGCAAGTGAATTGAGTGCCTGTCATACCACAGAGTAACTGCTGTAGGTAGGAATGCTTCTTTTACTGATCACCTGTCAAGCTCATGGCTTTTGAAAGTAAAACGTAACAGTTTTTACGAAAGGGAAACAAAACACTTTGGCAAGGCACTATAGGAGCAGCACCTAAGGAGTTTGTCACTCAGGACTGACACCACTTTCCACCAACTCTCCCATTCCTTAACCAAAATAACTCCCAGAACATAAGAACTGGGAGCCTGAAAAGGATCCAAAATAATTGCCCAGTGTTATAGGAGCAGTCTATGTGTGAACGCAGTCATGAACTTGAGTTATTCTAAAGTCTGCCAGGTTTCCCTCTGTGAGCTACAAGCGTTATAGGAGCAGTTTGTGTGCGAGCACAATCATGAACTTGAGTTATTCTGAAGTCTGTGAGGTTGCCAGCGTCGGCAACACACCCAGGGCACGATCCCTGAGCTTGCAATTTTTGACTTCAGAGCCCCATCTTGTTCTAGGGTCTGCACGCAGCAATGGGCTCATATGAGCATATGACGTAAATGCACGTCTCCAGCGCTGTGGTAACTTTCATCTTTCCTCCCTGCCAACCCCATTTGGCTCATCTATATTTCTTTCTCCCACCTGGTTCCTTTAAACATTTAGTGAGGGTTATTACTATTAAAGATTGGCCAGCAAAACAAATATTTCAGATGAGTTTAAGATGCCTACAATCTTGATTTACGTTTTCTGACTGGTTGCTTGGGGTTGCAGAGATCAAAAATGGTTTTCCCCTTTTTTTGTATCCAGAATAAATTTTCCCCTGTTTAGGAAAAAGGAACAAAGTCAACCCCTGTGCCAGCTGCATTCAACATGATCTGTTTTTCTTGTTCCAAGCAGCATTGAATCCCCACCCTCTGCCCCCAACCTCCCCACGGCTTCATTTTCAGATATAATCTGACAACTTATACAAGCAGATGCTTATGAACATATGGTCCTTAGCTATGTATTTAGCATCCTTTTATTTCTGAGATTACAGTTTGGGGTAAGAACAGCCTTTGTGTGTTCGCAGTACTTTGAATGAGAAAATTTAGAGGCACCCTTGACGGGACTAGACATTGCTTTTAAATGCTTTATTTGGCTGAGAGTGGTGGCACTCAGCTGAAATCTCAGCACTTTAGGAGCTGAAGCAGGAGGATTGGGAGTTCAAGGCCAGTCTGGGATACATAGTGAGACACTGTCTGGAATGGAAGGAGGGAGGTTGGGCAGGGGGGAGGGAGGGACAGAGGGACAGAGGGACAGAGGGAGGGACGGAGAGAGGAAGAAAAGAAAGGGAGGGAGGAAGGCCCATTAATTCTGTGTCTAGTGAGAATAAGCCATTGTTCTGAGTGCTGGCATGTCACATGTTACATTCTTCCCTGGTCCTGGCAACTTCTATTATCCCTTGATAGCCCTGATGTCGTTGCATGCTTCACACTCCCACAGCTACTGTGTTCTAAGCTCAAACTCCCATTAGCAAGCCACTCTGGTAAAATCATGTATCTCCCACAGTATTAGAGCTTGCTGATGATTTTCATGCTGCTGGTAGCCGTTGGTTTTGATTCCCAGGGGTGATGCTCCCGAGCAGGGCTTAGAGACAGGAGCCGGGCATAGCATGTCAGCTGACAGCTGTCAGCCAGTCCTTTGTTGCTGATGGGTCACCTCTGGAAGAGCACTGCTGGCATCCTGAGAGCTTGTTAGAAATGGAGAATCACAACTGACTGGATCAGAAGACGCATTTAAAACAGATCCAGTGATTTGTGTTCGTATTAAAGGATTTGAAAAGCACCAAGCTAGACTCTAAGCCCTGCCTGCTATGGTGTCTGCCTTGTTCATCATACCCACTTCCCATTGACTAGCTTTGTGATGATTCTTGTTTAGTATTTATTGAATAAAAGGATAAATCTGGGTGCTAAAAGGAGTACTACTTTTTGATATAAATTATATGTCAGCATGCCTTTCTGGTAAGGATGAATTTGTTGAGACAAACATTGAGACAAGTCGGCAGAACATGTGTGCTCAGTATTCTCCTAAAATATATTTCTCTTTTTTCTTGAGGAACATCATTGACTAATTTATATACAAGTCTAAGGTATATGCCAGAAAGGTGGAAAGTGCTGAGTGTCTAAGACATGGGGACATGACCCCTTGTGCATCTTTCTAAGTTCCCTGGACAAAGCCTCTCTCCTTACAGATACCTCTAAATAATACCATAATCCAAATAATACCATACAGGCCAGCAGCAGCATAAACGTGTGCTTTTGTCTGAATGACCACACCCAACTCTTTCGCAGAATCATCCTCCCTGCTGTATTTTAAAGTGCATTTGCCTCTAAGAATTAAAGATGTTAAAGGGGTTTGGGGAATGGTGTGTTTGTATCAGTGGAATCCATGATAAATAACACTTTCCATGTCAAGATGTAAGCAAATACAGCTTGGTGAAGTACTCCTTATTTTTTAAAAATTATTATTATTATTATTTTAGGTAATAGACTTATGAGTACCACTCTAAACCAACTTCTTAATGTGATTTTGTGAGCACGTAAGACAGAGTTAGAAGCCGAATGAGGCATGGAGAGTATTGTCAGATGAGAGAAAAACTGTAACATCTGTGGTGTGCAAACATTGAAGCTGACCTAACACTGTGAGCAGCAAGTTGAAAGAGGCTGAGAAGAGTCGCAGGCTACCTGGGATCCCCCAGTCAGCCTCAGCTATCTGCTGCCCAGTGATTCCCATAAAATAATGCTCTGTGGGGCTGAGATTCTGTGGCCTGGTCTCCAGTAGAAGCTCAGCTGCTCCTGGAACAATCATTCCCCCATGCACGGCAGTGGCGCATCCTGACTTGTTGCATGTATTGAGCTAACTAGCAAACTGTAGGAAGGACATTTGAGAGCCGTCTCCATAGATGCTGCAGCAGGTCCATCTGAATTAGTTCTTGTGCTGGAGATGAGTAGGGTGATGTTCTGATAAAAACTCCAGTTTAGATCAGTTCAGGGTTTTGTTCCAAATTACCTTCAATATGTTCAAAGCAAAATTGCTAAAATCTAGAATATCAACAGAGATTTCATAAAATCACCTCTCAAGCCAAAAGCTGTTAATACTCTTAAGAGGTTGGAAACCAGAGAATTCTTTCTCATTTTATCTTTCTTGTTATTGTTAATTTTTACTACTTACAAGGTATGTAGAACATGGGTAAAATGTTCTCATCTGTATAGTGGAAAATTTAACAATGTCAAATTGTAGGGGACTAAGGAGGCTATCAAGCTTAGCACAGGGCTTGAGTTGGAAAGAGCACTCAGTAACCTTCCATGAAGAAGTATAATTAGCGTCAAGCCAAGATTCAGTATTTTCTCAAGTTCCAAATAAAACTTTAGAAATTATCAGGGATACTTTTAGTCACCCAGAAAACTGACTATAATTTATTAGGGTCTTCATTATGTGAATTAAGTATACTCTGTAATAAAAATATTTTATTTTTTTCACTTCTGAAAGATATAAACTCAATCAGCCTGGCTAGTTCCACTTGTCAAATTGTGGCCGTAATGATGCCCATTTGGGCCAATTAGTTTAGCAACAAGAAAAAGCATTTTCTTTGTCAGGACCTTGGACAGCGCCCAGGATTCCTGCCACGCCCATGCAGGTGTGCGCGGCAGAGCCAGTGGCGCTCTGTGCGCCAGGGCAGGAAAGCCAATCTACTGGAATGTGCTCCTTCTCTCAATCAGCAAGGCCCTTGTTATGCCCAGTACAAAACTTGGAACAGAGCTCTTGGAAGGAAGTGCCTCTGCTAGCCATCTGGAGTTCATATACTGGCAGATAAAAGTTCAGCTACTTTCCCTAAATGCATTATAAATGCAAATGTATTTTGTGCTAAGGAGCATAATAAGAGCAAGATTGTACACCGGTTTTCCCCCTGGAGTCTCATTTGGGATTTAGGGCAAATCCATCAGATTAAAATGCAGAGCTTGGTAGGATCTTTGCAATAAAAATATTCAGCCAATTCAAGCAGTTGTTTTAGTGAAACTCTCTGCTGTGGGTTTATAATGAAATCGGGTGATTTGCCTGATACCTTGATCTGTATTCTCCAACTCAGTGGCCATGTGCACAAGTGACCTCCTGCCTCCAGGCAGGCTTCTCTGAGTCGCTTCTATTATTTTCTCCTTTACTTAGAGTATGAAGAGGACTTCATCACTCTCCTTCCCCATAGTGTAGATTTCTAAGATAGGGAATATTCAAATGAGGATGCGATTTTCTGCTCTCTTTGGGAATGTACCTGGTGTTTGAATATTCTAGAAATGATTTCATATGCATAGCTTTCACATTTGATTCATATCACAAATCTATCGAGATAAGACAAATCACATACTACAGAAGGGCATGCCCTAGTACTGATGAAAACTTGTTCAAAATGATAGTTTTTGTAATTGTGCATCACAAAGTTATACAGTATATAGTATTTAGATACTTTATAGTTTATATGAAAATGTAATATTTTGTTTGTTTTGGTTTTTTGGGTTTTTTTTTTTGTTTTTTTCTGGTTTTTTGATTTTTCAAGACAGGGTTTCTCTGTGTAGTCCCAGCTGTCCTGGAGCTCACTCTGTAGACCAGGCTGGCCTCAAACTCAGAAATCTGCCTGCCTCTGCCTTCCAAGTGCTGGGATTAAAGGTTTGTGCCACCACTGCCTGGCTAAAAATGTATTTTCTTAATATAATTTTATTCTTTGAGCATTCAATGTATTTTGATCAAATACATCTCCCACTCCCTATCAGTACTTCTTCCAAATTCTCCCACATCCTCCTCCCAAAATCATGTCCTCTTCAAAAAAAAAAAAACTCACTGAATGTGTTAAGTGCTGCCTATGTGTACATGGATAATGGGTGACCCGCTGGAGCAAGGTCAACGTGTCAGGGTCCACACCCCTAAAGAAAATTGCCTCCCCCATCTGTTACCAACTGTCAGTAGCTCCTCAGTTAGGGGTGAGAGCTCCTGTGCCCTCTGTCCATGCTGGAATGTTGACTAGGCATGAGAGTAACTGCAGCCAACTCTAGAGTATTCCAGCTATAACAATAGAATCCCCACTCCTTAAGTGGGGGAGAGGCAGAATTGTGGTTAGAATGCTGGTGTCGCTTGTAGTTTGGATCGGCCCATGGAATGGGAGTGGGTTAGGCCTGTGACATTAGTCATCTTAACAAGATGGAAGGTCTGAAATGGCTGCTCAAAAGGAATTTAGGCTAGATGTGGCACTCTACCTTACCGTCTGAAGCTCAACCTTGTCTGTTCCCCAAAGTAAAATAACCATAACCCCCTGAGTCTGATCACTGGGTGACTTGGTGTGTGTGTGTGTGTGTGTGTGTGTGTGTGTGTGTGTGTGTGTGTGTGTGTGTGTTGGGTATAGGCTTTCTAGATTACTTACTTCAACTTCTAGTGGAGATTTAGACAGTATCTGTTATTTTAGACTCTTGCTTTAGAAGATCTTGAACAAAGGTTCTCAACTATCCTATGCATCAGAATCTCCTTGAAGGCTGGGGCAGCACATTGATGGGCTAGTGGTCTATGGATGCTGGCAGGCCCTGGTGGATACTTTACAACCTTGTGTTAAGTGATATCACATGAGTATCTCGAAACTAGCCACGGTGTGAGTTTCTCTCCCATGAGGAATGGGTCACTCAGTGTTTAGCAGCATGCCCCTGGCAGAGAGCCGCACCACCTAGACCTTCTGACTCAGCAGGTCTAGATAGAGCCCTGGAATTTACATATCTAGTGTACTAATGGTTTCTCTAGCTTCTTAGTTTCTTCCCCTGATACTCTGGTAAAGTCATCGGGCAAGAGCAACTTAAGGGAGAAATGGTTCATTTTTGTCCTGCAGCTCCAGGGTTCAGTTCATCATTGTGCAAACGTCACGAGCTTGAAGCAGCTTGTCATGTTTCCTCCATGGTCTGGAACAGAGTGATGGGTGTTGCTTCTCAGCTCCTTTCTCCTGTTTCCACAGTTCAGGACCAGTCTTGGATTCTGCCTACAGTGGGCGGGTTTTCCTCTTCAAGACAATCCCCGTGCATACCCAGGGGCCTGCCTTGCAAGTGACTTTAGATATTATTAAGTTGACAGTTGAGATAAGTCATCACAGCAGGACATGTTAACTTGAGTGCATGTTAATGAGTATACACTAGAAGAAATGTGTCTAGAGCAATCCTAGATAATTCAGTAGTCACTATCTATAGGTGGTTTAAGACCTCCAATTACTATTTCTTATTTTTTGCATGACCAGTTGTTGGTCTCTGTGTTAACTGCCATCTACTAAAAAAGAAACTTCTTAGATTAGGGTTGAGAGATGCACTTTTTCACTTCGAAATTTTACACTTAAAAAAAAAAAGGGGGTGGGGGTGGGGGAACAGCATGTTTCTGTATGCCCCTAGTTTCCTCTGGTCATAACCCTACCTGACATAAAACAATATTGAAACCCCAAAAAGTAGCTCAGGAAGATACTAACAACTCAAGAACAGTGGTTGTTAGATCTTATGCTGCCCTACCCTGCATGCTCAGGTATGCTGTTCTAGGGTCCGGCTGAGGAGTTCACATTGTTTTTAACTGTATCTCCCAGCTCCCTTCTAACCTATGGATTCCCTCATTGTCTTCTGTGACCTTGGCATTTTCTGACCTCATTGCATATTTTGTAGACTGTCTGTATGGCCTTTGCTCATAATGAGACTGAGGTTATGTCTTCTGGTCAAGATGACCATGCGTCTGACATGGTGTCCTTCTGAGTGTCCTGTGGGGCCACTTGATGTTCATCTGCTTGTTTGCTGCTGGTGCTAACCTGGAGACCTTGAACATGGTGATATCCATTGTCCCTGGCTATTGAATGATCTCTAGGTTAGCATTTTTCCAGCGTTCTGATCCAAGGACACCTTTACACTCTTGAAAAACCATTCAGAGCATGACAGAACTTCTTCTCTTAAAAAAACCCACTAATATAGATATGTGCTGTGCCAGATAGGGAAACTGAGACCTCAAAAAACAAAACAAAAATGTAGCAGGCATGTTTAGGGCTAGGAAGATGGCTTAGTTGGTTAATTGCTTGCATCAGACCTGAATTCAGATCTCCAGCACCTGAGTACAATACCGGGCATGGTAGCAGGCATCTGTAACCCAGCACTGAGCCAGGGAGAGGGAGTAGACTGGGGGAATGGAGACAGGAAGAACCCTGGAGCTTACAAACTAGCCAGACCTAATCTGTGAGCTTCAAGGTGCAGTGAGAGAGAGAGCCTGCCTCAAAAACTAATGTAGAGAGTGAGTCTTATATAGCCCACTAGCCTCCATGTGCGGATGCACACACACACATACACACGTGCAATGCTCATTCCCCTACAAGTACTACACACACACACAGTCATTTAAAGGAAGAGCAATGGACCTCGTTCATGTTAACAAAGACAGCATATTTCTCATGAAAATGAACTGTTTTCCAAAATTAAAAAAGAATTGTTATCCTGTACTTTTGCAGATTTTCCTAGTTCCTCTAAGAGAAGGCAGTTGTTGTGTGTTTGGGCCTTTGTTATATTAGATGCTGTATAGTCTCTTGGAAACTCCAGAAACTTGAAAAGGGCAAGTGCTATGAAATATTAAAGGTTTGCACCCCCTGCTTGAGGCAACCCAGGAGCTCCCAGGGGTCCCTGGACCACTCTTTTGAGAACTGCTGCTCTAGGAACAAAGAAGAGACACTAAAAGAGGGGGTGTTAAATATTCCAGGAGATCATGAATAATTTTTCTAGTCATACTGCTCTGTTAAACAATTTTTAATAATCCAGAGAAGGATAATGGATCAGTAGGAGCCCATTTTGTGACCAGGGTACTCTAAGGTAAAAGCTCTTCTTATTTAAATTTCATGGGTGTGAAATGACTAATAAGCAGAATTAATGTTGCTGATATTATTGGAAGCATCCTAAAAGTGTGCAGTCTTACTGTGAGGGTGCACTTTATGCTGTCATCGACAGCATTATATGCGCTAAGTAGGTAGCTGAGAGGTTGAAATCGGAATTGCTTGAGAGAGTCTCCTACAGGGATGTTTATGTGGCCAAATAGTTCTCTGACTTATCTGTCTCTCCCAAAGAGTTGGGGAGTTTCTAAATCAACTACCCAGATGCCTGGCTCCAGCATGTGCTAGGCACAGAACTTTCTCATCATTGAAGAATCCCATGTAAGATGCAAATGATCTGATAATGTATTTTGTATCACTCTTCACTTCTCAAGTAAAGGACCCTTGAAGAGACAGCATCGGCTGAGTGGAGCCCATACATTATAGCAGGTTCATTTTCAGCTTTTATCAAACAGTGGGAGGGATGGCAATACTGACACGTGTCCCTGGTAGAATTTCAGAAAGTATCTTTAGATACATTGTTGTATGTTAGCATTGATGAATTGAACGCACCACTATCTCCATCTCCGCGTATCCAGTAATAGTCTTAAATGAATGCATTCCTGTTTAGTTTGATTCTCTTTTGGGAAGATATGAAATTACTTTTAGCCGAATGGTGTATGAAAAATTAGGTGCATTTGGGCAAATGCATTTAATATGCAGATGGAATAAACACAATTCTACTTGAGTGCACAATAAAAATACCAGTGATCTGGAATTTGTATTTCTTGCTATTCATCTCTGTCTCTTCCACTCTATATGTATTAGTGCCTACAGAGTCCCCTAGGGCCCCCTTGCTACAACCTGCCTAATCCAGACACTGGGCTCTAAATTGACTCACACCTTACTGTACTGTCGCTAAAATTAATCTTCCTCATTATTCCTAATAGTTATTTCCTTACATATGTGTTATGATTTGTTTACATGCTTGTATTTGCTGTGCTTGGGATTGAACCCAGGGCCTTAAGCATGCCAGGCCAACAACCGAACTCACATCTGGTTCCATTTTCTTTTATCTCAATTTCATTATCTTAATGTAATTTGCATTAAGTTTTATGCACTTACTTTCTATGTGTGATGGCATATGCATGTATGCAGGTGTATGTACATGTACCCGTGGTGTCGTTCTCAGGACAAGCTCTCTCACCAGCTTGCAACCATGGATGAGAGCTGGCTGGCCCGTGAGCCCAGGAGATCTTTTCTCTATCTCCCCAGTCAGGAAGCTTTTGAAATGAGGATTCTGAGAACTGAACTGGGGCCCTTGTGCTCACAGGCCAGGCACTTTACTGACTGAGCCAAATCCCCAGTTCCAGCATTTACCTTTTCTAGTAACATTAAGCGACTATCACACCATTTTAAACTAATTTTTGTTTATCTTCTAGATAGAATTACAAAACAGTTTAAGTAGAAGAACCCACAGTGTTTGTCAAAACCTTTCCCTTATATTTCCTTAAGAATCTTTCATCTTCCCTATCTTGTAGTTGCATGTATCTGCCCGATGTCGGTGTGTATGTGTGTGTGTGTGTGCTGTTTTCTGTTTCTTTTTCAGTATGATAAACATCAAGTGAAGAAAGCTATGCACTGTAATGAGATGCATGACACGGGCATGAACTCTGAGGTCCAGTCCAGCCATCCCAGTGTCAGCTGAGGATCATAAGATCAGGTCCCAGCACTGTCAGCTGTGAGATGGGACGTGATGCTGTGCTGTCTTGCACACTTGTAGCCCTCCAGTTGTCCGGGTCTATCAAGCCATCGCTGGTCACCTGCAGAATTGCCCTTACTGACCGCTAGTGCATCCCCAACTACATGCTCACTCCGTCTGCTACCAAAGTGATCTTTCAATGGGATTATTTTAGAGATAGGGCCTTATCCTGCCTCCATCTCCCAAGTGCTCAGATCACGGGTATTCTATTAACTACAAAGCCCAAGTTTATGTGGTGCTGGGGATAAATTCCAGAACCTCGTAGGTGCTAGACAGAGCAATATCAACTGAGCTACTCCCCAGGCCCCAGTTTAAATGTCAGCTTATTCTCCCTTGAACTCCAGATATAAACAAGATCCTACATGTTGTTCTTGTTTGTATTTGCACCCAGGGCCACCGCACACAGTTATACCTGTGTGTACCACATTAGTACCAGTGACATTATGAGAACATCAGAACACGGAATGTGCTTCCTGGAGTGGGATGGCTACGTGTTGCTGTGGAGCTCTGCTCTCTTCCTTCAGAGAACATTTGTTGGTACACAGATAGTACCTATTACATGTAATTAAAATATGCTGTATGTAATGCACACACACACACACACATATGCATATAGTGAAATTTTTGCAGTCCATTGGTTGTGATTTTCGTGTGGAACTCTGTGATTGATCCTACTAACACACACAATTGGTCATTTGTTGCCTGTGTCTCAGCAAATGAATATTTGCTAATGAATGGCTTTGGTAGCTTATGTGTGATGAGTATTGAAAGCCCTTTGCAAGTTAAGATGACGATGATAACTATCTTTATGGGAATGACTAAAATAGGAACAAGATGATTAAAATATGTCTACATTCTACTGTAATATAAAACCTAAGACTTTCCAGGAAGGTATGACAGTAAACAGATCCACAGGTCAATATGTAAAATCCAAACACTTGCCTAGTGTTCATGTAAATTTCTTGTAGAAAAATGTTCTTTTTCATTTAGTAAAAAGCATATGTATTTAAGTAAGTAACACTGGAAAAACTCCTTTTGGAAAAGGGTAGTTTCCTACATAAATGTTATAGTAAATTGAAAAAGTAAACATATAAAACATTAAATAATGAAATAATGTATTGGAGAATAATTTTCTAATCTTGGAATATGAAATTTCTTTATAATTATGACACAGAAAATAAATGCTAAGGGACTAAAACTTCCAACCAACAAATGAGAAAATGAATAGACAGTTTTCAAAAATAATATAAGAAATCAAATGAACAATAACCAATTTCAAATGGGTCAATATCACCCAGATACCATGGCAATGCAAATTACAAGTGCTTTGAAATACCTCCTCTCCCCAGTCAGAATGAATGTCATCAACAAATCTGAGGACAGGTGTTGGAGAGGGTGTGGAGAAAAAGGTAGACTTGCTCACTGTTTTGGGGGTGTAAATTAATACAGGCATCATGGATATATGTTTATATATTTCTAAAGAAATTAAAGATAGAGTGACCACAAGACCACACTATTTAATGTTTTCACATATACCCAGAAAACCCCACACCATATCATAGAGGTATGTGCACCCCACCCCACATTTATTGACTCTAGAAAAATAGTAGAATCAACCTAGTTGTTCGTCAGCAGCTGAATGGATATGAAAAGGAACACATGAGTACTGGTGAGCCCAGAGCAAAACTACGGTTTACAGATCCGCAGGAAAGTGGACACATCCGGAATGTGTAACATTGAAGGTTCTCCACCATGTGTGGAATCCAGAATCATTCAGATTGTATAGTACTGAATGTTCTCTGTCATCTGTGGACTCTAGACACATTCCGAATGTCTAATATTGAATGTTCTCCTTCACGTGTGGGATCTAGCTGATCACGCGTGTTGATGTGTAAACAAGTGTACGTGTGGGCACAGCATAGCATGATGAGAGAGAACCAGGAAGGCAAGTGCAAGGGATGAGGGAGGACTGGATGCAGGTTACAGATGTGAGCTGTGAAAGGATAGAACACGAGCTGGTTTCCTAGTTCTAACTCTGTCGTGGAATGTTTGGGGGAGGTTGGTGGTATAAAATGTAATGTGAAGTTCCAGATGGCCCACTCCAGATTCCTGTTTTAACTGCATAGAAGGTCATTGGGTTGCATATGTTTTGTATCCAATTAATATGGGTATGTGATGTTTATTTGCAAGTTTTTATAATAAATTTTATTTGTAACACAAACCCATAAAATATAAAAGACATACAGAACTGTGTATATGGATGCAAGATGTCTTTATTATATCTATAAAGTAAAAGATATAGTAAAATGAGAATATATCAAGTTAAGAAAATATTTTCAGTTCTTATAATTCATATATTTTTGCATTACATAAAATAGAAAATTTCATATATATTTCTTTAAGTAATTAGAAAAATTGAGAATAGCCCAACAGAAAAAATATGGGCAAAGAAAATCACAAATTTCATGAAGAACTACCACAACCGACTAAAGGTGGTTTGACCTTACTAAATATTGACTAAATAGAAATTTTACCCTGTGATATCACATTTTATAAAACTGTGATTATACAGTGTTAGCTGAAGTGTGAAGGAACACAGGATTATGTATACACTGTTGCTAACATGATCTATTTTTAAGGAAATGTACATTTTTAAAGTTAATATTTGTATTAAAGTCCTTTATTTTTTGTGGGGTCACTTTGTGTTGGTTTTCTGCCATAACTGGTTGGGTATCACCAGGAATGCTTTCCTTGCATATGGAGCAGTGGGTTGCTTCCTTCTTGACTTAATGATTCCTAAAGGATTGCACATAGAGTGCTTCTGTGGTTGTTGCTGATGCAGCGATTTTAAAACACAATGTGCCTTATAGAATGCAGTGTTCTAAAAGATGGATGGAATGGTTAAAAAGAAAACAAAGTGTAAATTAAAGATGGAGTCTTACAAAGCACAGAGGACTCTGCTAATGTAGAGAGATACAGCAGGTTTCCACAGGACTGGACTATGCCACAGCCAGTTAAAACACAGATCCCTCAAAGACTTGACATATTGAAACTGACACAACCTATAAAGCAATAATGTTTCCCATGTTTAAATAAGCAAATGAGCAAGCCAGCTCAGTCAGCCAACAGGGTCTCAAGGGAGGGAGGGAGGACTGAAAAGACAGAGACAATTAGACAACATTACAACATGGCTCCAGCCAGTGCTGCGGCTGAAGCAGCTTTCCCAGTCTGCTTTGATATCATTCTAGGTACATCCAAAAACCATGGTCAGTTCTTAGATCACAGACAGGGTAATCAAGCCAAGTAGTAAACAAGGAGATCGCAGAAGACAGCAATCAACCAAAGCAGTAAACAAAGCCCCATGGTCACTGTTTCTGATATTCTTATCTGAGCCTACTTCCTTGTTCTAACCCAGTGACAAATGCCAAATTCCTAGAAGCGGCACCAAAAGCTCTCAACAAGCAAACACTGGAATGCATTTTCGGAAAGCAAAAGACTGTTAAAATATCACATATCAGAACAATAAAGCATACAGACATGAAAGCACAGTAAACCAAAATCTACAACTCGCAGATGGGGTTAATAGCAGCCTAATATAGTGGGAGCAGAAAGAAGGGAGCGGGAGGCTGAGAATATGAAGAGACAATGCAGCATGGGTTATAAAGGAAAGGGCAAGACACGTGAAGGATGTAGTGAAATCTGAATAATTGATGGAGTCTCAACAAGAAACAATGCTTCACAAAGTAAAAGATAAAAATGTCTAGAATTGATGGTGTAAAACATTAAACAAATGCAAGAGACACAGAAATGCCATGCAGCAAAATACAGAAAGAAAAGGAAGGGAGGGAGAGATGGAGGTAGGAAAGAAGGAAAGAAAGACCAAGTAAGCAAGAAAGCAAGCTACAGAAAGCAGGCTACAAATTGATAATCACAGTGAACTTCAGACAAGCAAAGATCAAAGATGTCTGTGTTCTTAAAGGAGCCCAGAGAGAAGAACAAGAGATGATTTGCCAAGGAGAGCCAAATCTACTGCTCACCCGACAGTGGCAAAGCACAGTAGCGTCTCCACTGTGTGGAAAGAGACCTCCAACCTTTAATCCACAGGGAATGGACCAAGGAGCTGAAATTAAAATCACAGGAGACACGAGGATAAAATCACTAAGACTGAGCTAAAATCTACAAGCCAGAGAGCACCAACTGTCCCCGGGGCTGCAGAACTGTAGAACAAATGCTTGCTTTGCTGGCACGCATATAAACTGGTGTGAGGTCTTGTGAACCAGCCCCTGGCATCCTGTAGCGTAGCCCCACGGTTTAGCCCCAGAATCGATTCCTTGGAAGCACATGTGCATGAGTGCACCAGGAAATCACACACAGAATGCTGCGATGGCCCCAGAAACAATGTGAGTGCTTGTTAATAGCATAAATTCAAATCTTAGAATTGTCATTGGTTAATCTCAACTGTTAACTCATTGGATTGAGGAGCACACATCTACGTATGTCAGGACATTTCCAGGGGATTTTAACTAATGATTAAGGGGAGGTGAACCTCCCTTAATGTGTACAGTATCATCCTATACATGTGGGCCCATATGCAATGATAGGGGAAAGGAAAGGGCCTGATGGAGCATAGGCATATTGTCCCCCACCCCTCTCTGTCTCTGTCTTTGTCTCTGTGTCTCTTTCTCCCTCTCCCTCCATCCCTACTTCTCTCCCCCTCCATCCCTTTCTCCCTTTTTATCCTCTCTTCCTTTCTCTCTTTCACTCCCTCTCTTCTTTTGCTCTCTCCCTCCTTGCTCCCCTCTCTCCTTCCTTTCCTTCCTTCCTCCCTCTCTTGCCAAACTGCCATGACTGAAAGCTTAGAAACAATAAGCCCCCACATAAATAAATAAAGCCAAAGCTGCAGCGGAGACCCAAGTGGATGGAGACAGAGATGATGAGGGATGTCTGCCAAAGGACACTGTAAGCAGTGAACATAGCCAGCCCAAGGAGCAGGTCACAGGAGTTGTAGACAGCAAAGACAAGGACATCTAGGCCCTTGGGAGCTCACATCACTATGTCCCCTGAGTTCTGGGCATGGAGCTACAGGGTTTAGTGTTTCCCCTGTGTGGTTTTTATCTTGCTTTGGTCCCATCCCTGCCCCCCTCTTTTAAATCACACATTCCCATTCTTTGGAATGGGGGCATTTTACTCTGTGTAATTGTACTCTGTATTAACTTCATTTTTACTTGGACAGTTCCTCACATCTAAGAGGCTGTTCAAGTGTCAAAGGAGATTACAAACTTGTACTTCCAGCATCGTCAGAGCTGTGAAGAGCGCAGGCACGCTTGAGAATGGGCTGGAAATATCTTATAGTATGAAGCAACAAGAGTCTTTGGAGACCAGGGACCAAATATTATGGCTTACATATATTTCTAATGTTAGGAGATGCAGTTGGGTGTCAGGTTGACAAGGGATGGACTTGCGATGGCCAAGCTTGATCATCTGTATAGTTGGACTAAGGAGAATCTACAAGGTTAGTAAGACTCACCTCTGACTATGGCTGGGTGGGTGTTTCTTAGAAGATTAAGGGAAGAGGGAACCATACTGAAGTTGCTGGCATCACCTCGGAGGCTGGAAGTCAAGATGGAATAAAAGAAAAAACATGTGCACGCCTGCAAGAAAAGAGATGTTTCCTTTCTGCCTCATAGACTCTATGACCTAGTCTACTTTGTCTACCGTGCCTGCCCCATCATGAGGGGTGGAAACCTCTGAAAACATGAGAAAAGTCAACCTTTCTTCAGTAAGCTTGTTTGTGGCAGACTTTGTCACAGCAACACAAAAGTAATATGGCCAGACAAGGTACCTGGCTGCAATGAAGTGGATGCTCTTCAGCTCTGTGACAAATATAATTAAGGGAAGCAAAGCTCCAAACTCTCTAAGGTCTGATGCCTTGTACGCCATAGCCTTACAAAGCAAGTAAGTCAGGCTGCCTTCTAGGAGTCAGACATGGCTTGGAACAATGAAGTAAAGCAAAGGAATAAATGGCATGGAAGCTAAAATCGTGCTTATTTCTAGGATGAGAAGCAAGGTTGAAACAAGGAAAGAGACATGAGATCCCAGGATGTGGGCATCACTTCTGGATCAGGGGCTCATTTGCATGCTCCTTGTCATGAATATTACTTCTGCAAGCATTTTCTGGCTTAGCTCAGGGGTTAGCATGTCAGTGGTGATTGAATGAGAGCACAGAGTATGCACTTAGCTGAGAGAAGAGTTCATCAGACCAAGTGTCCAGACTTCTTGTAGTAATTTATCCTCCACACACACGGTCCTCTGCCACCTACAGACCATGTATGTGATGGTGATCATCAAATAATTCTGAACTGGTCCATCTTAGTCTCTGTACGTTCACTGATGTGCTAAAATCAATGAAACCCCCTTGTGAAGCTTCCTTCGGGTTGCAGCCCCCCCAAGAGCAGCATGCCTGTACCACCTTGCAGATGTGCGCCTGCGCGTCCACGGACGCTGTGTTTGGCATGCCTGTACCACCTTGCAGATGTGCGCCTGCGCGTCCACGGACGCTGTGCCTGGCATCCCATATAACTGCTCCAGAGCAACTTAAGGTTAATTCTTTATGAAATCCTACAGTAAAGGAGTAGACAAAAGGGGAATAAAATAGATTTTAAGTAAAGTTCACCGTCGGAGCTTTGCCTTTTCCTACTCACAGCCCCAGGTGAAGAGAAATCACTCTTATGTCCTTGTGAGCCAGTAGAGGAAGACTGGTCACCGGGTCACAGGGCACACTTAGGATTTTGTCCCATGTCCATGCACAGCCTCACGGAGTGTCTGTTGATGGGACGTATCTGAACGAGCCTTACCTTGCTGACACCAGATACTGCAAGTGTGTGTGTGTGTGTGTGTGTGTGTGTGTGTGTGTGTGTGTGTGTGTGTGTGTGTGTGTGTTTTCTCTCCTTGAGTTTGTTCTTTGGATCCAGAGTGAGTTTGGCTTTTCTCAGTGGAAAGGCCTCTGCTTCACAGTGAGAAGTCTGAACGTCACTGGCCGCGAAGTTCTTGATACAGAAACACATTAATCACCTCAAAGCAAGAAGTGGTTATTCTGGAGCTGAATATGAATTGACGAGAGCCTGAGAACCGAGCTCTTAAGTTATCCCACATACCATGTTCCAACATGGAAACAATTTCATGAAGCTTTTAATGGGCACAGGGCAAAGAAAGGTATAAGTCAGGGCATTTTAAAGTACTGTGACAGAGACATCAGGCGAGTTAGAGCAGTGCAGGGGACTTCTGCTATAGGGCTCAGAAGTCGTCTGGTGACACACTTAGCTTTGGTGTTGGTAGATGCTAAAGGATGTTTGTACATTCTGAAAGGATTTACCTAGTAGTTCCAAGGATGTTAGGTTATACACAGGGACAGGCAATAAATACTTAGATGGCTTAGATGGCTCAATATAATTTGGCTTTAGACCTGCAGCATCCTGGCTTTCTAAACTATAGAAGTTGTAATGAGCTGGTCAGCCTTGTAAAATGTTTACCTCAGTTGGGTGTGACGTTTTGGGAGAGAACCGTGACTGACAAAATGCTGGAACGCATCCAATTCTACTGTGGATGGATGATCTGGAAACAGCCAGAGCTTCAAACAAAAGGCTGTTCCCAGCGCCCTGGTTTCCGTAAAGTAGGGACTCAGCACCAGGAGCTATTTTGTTGTATGAGGATTTCGCAGGTTTCTTTAAGTAGTGAGTAGAAATATTGGGGCTTTGTGATATGCTACCTCTGTTGCCCTTCGGGAGGGTGAGAGAGAGAGAAATGCAGCAGTAGCCAACACCACCGTGGCTGATTTCCACAGATGTGGGGTCTGCGCAGAAGTACAGAATTGACCTGCAGGCTGCGATTTTCTGACCACAGCCTTAGCCATTTGTCTGCCTGTTGTTTTTGTGTCCTGAACATCTGGAAAATGTCAATGAGGAAAGAAATTTACTTTAAAATGTTCTCCTTACCCCTTTTGAAACTTGACTTCGACCTTCACTGAAATAAAACCCTTTAGCATTGTTAGTGTATAAATGCATACTGTATCTATTTCCCCTTCTTAATGAGGAAAAATCTAATTTTCTAGTAGAATGACTTAGCATCACTGTTTACAGAGAGAATTTGATGCAAACCAGTAGGCATGCCCTGGGCTTTCCTGTTGTTTGTTGCATACAGTTTGTTGCACAAGCACTCCAAGGGGGTGTGGACTAGAATACTAGTGGGGAGGGCTCAGAGTCTAGGATGTCAACATATTTTCTTTTCAGTTGTGGGCGTTCATTGCTTGGGGGAGATTCATAAGCTAAGAATGATCTAAGATTCATGGCTGAGCAAATAGTGTCAATATGTAAAAAAAAAAAAATCAAAAACAAAACAAAAAAAACCAAACCAAAACAAAACAAAAAACAAAATCAGGAAAAGAGGGAAAGCCAGGAGGAGGGGTGGTGGACATACAATGTGCCAAAATCACAGAGGCTCTGGGGGTGGGGGGTGGGCTTGGTGGAAGTGATCCAAGCCCACTTGAGCTTGGAACTCGGCCCGGGTTAAAAGCCACGGGCAGATTAGTATGTAAATGAGAAGCAAAGGAGAGAGCTGGTCCGAGAGTCAAGAGCAAGAAGCAGATGGAGATGTGGTTCTGGGACAGAAGCGGAGGCACATTTAGAGTGGAGGAAAAGCTACCTGCGATGGACGAGGCACAAGATGCATTGTACCCTGCCCAGTGCTCAGGGAAGGTGCGTAGCAACAGTGGCAGGGCCGAAGAAGTCGGATGGATGGGAACAACCCAACAAAGATGAATGGGAGTCAAATATATGCAGGGAAACTTTCCCCTGGCACGGCAGCCCGACCAGTAGTCCCTATTGGATCCTGACCATTTCCTTATCCTCAGCCTCCTAGCATTGGCTCTGTGGTAGGAGAACATTCTTGGGCCACCAGAGCCGCTTTGCCAGTGCTCTAGGAGAGAGGCAAATGCCTGTAAAAAAAAAAAAAAAAAAAAAAAGGAAAAGCAAAACCCAACAAAAGTCATTCCCTTGTCCCTAGCCCACAGAGGCTCTCTGTGAACACCTCCTCTGTTCCCCCCGCTATTGCCTTTAGAGATCCATGAGCGTAGGTTTGTGGGACTGCAGTGGGACTTTCAGATAAGGAACCCTCCTAAAAATCACCTCACAGACATTGTCTCGAGAGCCTCACCCAGGGCAGGTAGCTTTTCCAAAACTGGAAGTAGTTTCCAGCTATTGTAAGAGGTCTGCCGGAGGGAAGCTCGTAGAGATTCTTGTTTTTTCTTTATTGGTTTTACTGGTGTGCTGTTTGCCCTGGGATACCTATTGTTGCCTCAGTCACCAGTAAAAAAGTAATTTTTAAAGTTAATTTTAAGTTTTATCTTTATGGATATGGAGGTTTTTCCTGCATGTATGTCCGTGTGTCATCTGTGGGCCTGGAGCCCACAGATACCAGAAGAGGGCATCTGACTCCTTGCAACGGAAGTAACAGATGTTTGTGGCTACCATGGGGGGTGCTGAAGACTGAATCCAGGGCCTCCTTAACCACTGAGCCATCTCTCCAGCCCCTCCAAAGAGTGATTTTGGTTACCAAGCTTTTGTGCCAATACCTTCTGCACAGTATGACATAAGACATACTGCTGCCAAAAATGGGGCTCCGGCCACCTGTAGGGCAGCCTGTTTACCTTGTCCTTCCCGTGGTAGACATTGAATCTCGACCTGAACGTGCTTCCCAGTGAGGCTTGAAAACTCCAGGCTGGGTGAAGGTGACAAGAATTTCCTACAAACAGATGCAGTCGAGAAATCTGCCTGAGGGTTGTAGGCAGGACACCACCACCACGTCCAGAAAAAGCCTTTTGAGGCAGGAGACTGGTTCTGACATTAGTTAGAGGCTTGCTAAGAATGGAATAAACACCCTTACCTCCATGTGATCAGTAAGTTCCAAGGCGCTCAGAAAGTAACCTAACATCTGTATCCTGAGAGGATGGCCTGAGTTCTCTGACAACCCCATTCTCTAGGTCAGAAAGCAAGCTGAGGAGAACTCTCCAGTAGATCCTCGGATGGTTTGTTACAGGTTCAGCTGGCAAGGCTAGTAGTAGCCAGGTTTCCTTGAACCCTGGTCTATATGTTGCTATTAATGTGTTTATTCGATGATTTTTTAAATGAGTAGATTTGAGTAAAGCACTATGTGACTTAGTCCTACCCAGTCAGAGAGAGATTTCAGGCCCAGGCTTCCAGTGCACTTAACTAACCCTTCCCAGAGTCTCCAGCCAGCTGCTTGCTGCCTGCCCTATGGTCTATTCTGTGGATTTTGGAAGTTGTCAGCTGCCATAATTGTGACAATATGAGGCAATCCTGAAACTCTTATCTTAACTCACACACCCCGAGTCTGTCTTCTCCCTCGCTCCTCCTCTCCTATAATTGATTTATAAAATGTGTAATTTAAATGTATTCCTAATTATTCTCTGAGAATATGAGAAGGCAACTGTTTCCAGATTTCATAGCCATGAAAGATTTTCTCTCTCTTGGTCCCTATGAACCCATCAACATTTCACCAAGCTATGCAGAGGCAAACGCCAGATTTATGACAGGAAGTTCTGAGCTCAATCAGAAATGTGTGCCTTAACTGATGTGCGTGATGAGAACCTTCCGGAGCACCCTGCCCACACACACTGGGCAGCAGGGTCCCCGTGTATTCCATTGTGATCCCTGCTCATCGTGTGTGCTGAGAGTTCATATGGGTGAATGGAGAATGTCCTACGCCAGCAAGCCTCATCTGGTAGCTTCTTTCTGCCTCCAACTGCTGAGTTAGCAGAGGAGCTGCCAGTGGGAGACAAGTTTTCCAGGAAACGGGATGGAGTTTCATCAAAGGAGGCTCTATCTATGTCAGTCAGCAAGTTGCCAAACACACTTCATGTATATGAAAGATGCTGTTAGTGAAAGAAGCTCTTATTTCATCCATCGTGAAATGAGAGGGGGAAGCAGACACCTTATTCTGTAGCAATGCAGAGTATTAGACTTCGTGCAAGTGTTAGATATAGCACTATTTCTAGACAAATATTCATTGGCCAAGAGTAGAAAGTCATGTTTTATTTTGTTCACTACCAACAATGTGGTTGTTTGGGTCAGCAACAGCTCTGTCACCCCAGACATGTTAAAGATGCATGAATCCAAATGTTGCCAACGGTCTCAGGGGACATTTGCATACCGTGCAAATGAGATGCATACTTTCATAGTTTCCATTCTCCAGTACGACTTTTGGAGATGGATAAGGCATGAGACTAGCCCTCATGATAATATTAGCACCTTTGTAGACAAAGACTCAAAATCGCCCGCCTTCTGTTTCTTGGCTCCCGGTCATATGAGAAGATAAGAGGAGAAGGCCGTCTACAAATAACAAGAACCCTTACCAGAGAGCAGTCTGCCAGCACCTTAATCTTAGACTCCCTAGGCTTCGGAACTGTGACAATTAGTCCTGTATTTAAGCCACATACTCTACAGTTCTGCTATAAAAGCCCAGAGTGACTGCAACGTCCATCCTCCCATTCCTCCAGCCATGAGTCATTGCTCCCAAAAGCACAGGAGAGCCTTTGATCAGCTCCTCCACACTCTGGGTGTTAGACTTCTGAGCCCCATGCTATAGATGAGATATCTAAGGCCTGGGGAACTTAACCCAGTTGCTTAAAGTCCACAAAGTAGAGTGTCACGTGTCAGCAAGTGCCATATAGCCATTGGGCCAACTCTCAGGGCCACTGAGCAATCTCCTATATCGCCCCTCAGAGAGTGGATATCCCATCTCTTGTTCCTTTCTCTGAGTCTGGTGGAGAAAAGACAAATTTTGCCCAGTTGTTTTGGTTTTTGCTCTGCAAAGAAAAAAGAAAAAAAATGTTCAGAGAAATGTTCTAGTTTTGCCTAAGGGAGAATCAGTTTGACACATAAGATAAAAATCACAGACTCTAGAGCTTAAGGGAGACCTATTTCCTCTCTTCTCCCCACTTTCCCTCTCTTCCTCCCTCCCCTCCCTCCTCCCTCCCTTTCCTCTTCCTGGATCTTCCTGTGTATAGGGGGAATGGAGGGCCCTTAGGGATCTCAATCAAATATAGAGATGTCCCTTTGGATAAAATGGTAGAACCTGATGTCCTATATGTATATAAAAGGTACTGTACTATACTTAATTTAGCCCTCCATACTGAAAGGGTCATGAATATGCATTCTGGCTAAGAAAATCTCTTCTTTTCACAGTCTCATGTGTGATGCTGTAGGCTAAGCTAATCAGCGCAGTTAATTTTAGCCCTAGTTTAGAGGGTTTATTTTAGAAAAGGTCAGGGTGCTCACCTATAGCTCATTATAGCACCCAGAGAGGAAAGAATGGAAGAGAGATAAAACCAAGCAGCTGTTAGCAGCTCCCACCCCCAACACTGGAAATGCATCGTCTCTATTTGATGTTTAGTTCAGTGTGCAGTTGCTGATAGTTTGACAAGACACACACGATCATTGTTACGCCATGTGGCAGGTGGCTTCCAGTGGGACTTGGGTGGCCCATGGGGCACTTTTCCCTGAGGTGGAGGGTGGGACTGAACCCAAAGATCTCCATGTACGTACTCTGCAAAGGGAAGCCATCTCATAGGCATGTGGGTTCCATGAGGAAAGTTCTTCAGTGTGGCTCTGGTCCAGGGCTGCCATGGGATGGAGTCACATTTCCCTCCCTCTAAGTCTCATGTGGGGCCTGGGGTTTTCTATTCTTCTGCAGGGGTGGGAACTGGTGATGAAGGGGGATGCTGTGCTGGCTGGGTAGGAGCAGAGGGTGAGAGAGGTAAAGCAAACACATCCCAGGGATGAAACTGTGGGCCGTAGACCAGCAGGGCGAGCGGGAGAGAACAGACATTCTATAGCATGGCACTCGTGGAAAGAGCCTCAAACCCTGTCATGTGACCACTGAGCTCATGGAATGTAGCTGATGTGACTGAATTTGTCGTTTAATTTTAATAATTGTAATTTAAGTAGCCGCATTGGCTGGTGGCTACAATTCTGATAGAAAAATTCTAGAAGGAGTAGCACACTAAAGAAATGAATTTGGAACACAGGAGACAAGGGCAGAGAAAAACACAGAATTCAGGTTACAAAGTCAAGTTGTCTGCCAGGAACTAGAAAAATAAACCAGGACTAGGGATGAAGCTCAATGGTAGAGCATACCCCCTCCAGCATACATACACATGCACACTCATACGCACACGCTTGCGCACGCATACACACACACACACTCACACAAACACACACACACACACATACACCTGTCTCTGCCTGGACCAGGGGTCATCCAAACAAAGGCCCTTTTAACTGTGTCTGTAAAGGAAAGCTATCAAATTCTTTATTAGGGGGCCAGCCCCGGAAAGCAGACAGAAAGCCATACTGAGATTCCTGTGCTGAGTTCTGTTGGCAGTGAGGGCTCACTGAAGGAGTTGGTGTTTCAGCAAGATTTGCAGTCCACTGTGGAAGACCATGGAGGTGTGAGACAGGAGCTCTGCAGAGCTGGCTGTTAAAAACTATATGGACTGTGCATTTGTCCCTCAGCCTATGAGTGTGCTCATGTCACTGGAGGCCTCCACATCCTCCACTGGACTGTACATCAGTCTAAATTGTCCCTTAGCAAATGTGCAGCTGCAAGCACCAGCCCCACTAAATGTTACAGTGATTGAAAATTGCAATCCCTTCCCACGGGCCCAGAAAAGGGCTCTTTGTAATGAAATACAGAGGCAGCAGCCATTTGTTGTGTGGAATAACTGCCTCTCTGGGACTTCCACAATGGACCCACAGTGTCAGTAAAAGGCAGGTTCACCAAGAGAAGAAATGACAGCTGCCTTTATTGCAGGGGACCCTTTATTCTCCACGGCTTCTGAACTTGGTGAGTAATTCTAATGGCCGCCTTCAGGAACTGGGACACCCTGAGAATAGTCTCAGGCCCGGCTGGTGATTCACCAAACAGCCCAGATGAACCATCTCCTGGTTCACAGCAGGGGACAGATGGCTTACAAAAACTGAAAACAAACAATAAACCAACACTAGCTTGAAGTTTAGAAATTGATAAAATACCCTTTCTCAGTCAGCAAAGTTTTGGAGCCTTTTTCTTCAGGTTGTGTGGGCGAAGTTGTGTGCTATCCACGGGTGGGACGTCGAGTGCCCCATTGGCTATGGAGAGAATGAAGGATGAGGGTTTAGGAAACATATTAACTATGATGGAGTCTATCAGACAGGCTATCTCTCTCTCTGGGGAGTGTTTGTCTCTAGCTGTTCTGTCTATCAGTGCCTTTATGTACTGATAATGATTCAGCCCACATGTCAGCTAGATAACTGCCCCCGGCAGCCAGCAGAAGCACCTAGAAAATCCAAGTCTGCTAAGGAGTTGCACCACACTCTAGGGTAACTTTGGCTGAGGCCTTGAACTTGATGGGTCTGCAGGATGGGGCTATAAGGTTTAGTATGAAAATGTGCTCCCTGGCTCTCTGTCTGTCTCAGTGTTCTGTTGCTGTGAAGAGACACCATGACCGTGGCAACTCTCATAAAGGACAATATTGAACTGGGGCTGGTTCACAGTTCCAGAATTTGAGTCCATTAGTCATGGCAGAAAGCACAGAATAACGCAGGCAGGAACGGTGCTGGGGATGGAGCTGAGTCCTGCGTCCAGATCATCAGGCAGCAGGAGGAACAAGACTCTGGGCCTGGCTTGAGCATTTCAAACCTCAGCACTCCCTCTAGCAAGGCCACACCCACCCCAACAAAGCCAAGCCTCCCAATCTTTGTCAAGTAGCATCTCTCCCTTATAACCACACATTTAAGTATTTGAGCCTGTGTTGGCCATTACTATTCAAACTGCCATACTGTTGTCATCAGCACTTGGAATGGTCAACTCACAAGGACTTTTCTTTTTACTTTGTCTCACAATTTGGGAAAGTTCAGCCTGTGGCCAGTTGTTTCCGTTGTGGTTTGGGATCCACGGTGAGTCAGCACATCATATTGGGGACACTCGACAGGGCTATTTACCCTACGGTAAGAACTTGGAAGAGAAAGGAAGAGACCATGGAACCACTGTGTCCTTGGGGGAACAAGCCTTCAGTGACCTGAGATCTGTCAACAGAATCTGTAGACTAAAAATTCCTTTCTATTAAGTTATGGGTTGGGACCAAGCCTCCAACACATAGACCTCTGAGGGACATTTAATATCCAAACTACAACATCTGACAGGTAAACTTAGAGCATGCAAGAGAAAAGATAGAGTGGGGTGGGGCTCCAAAAGCACCTTCCTCCTCCCTCACCCTCCAGCGAAGCTTCTGAGAGCCTTTGAATGGGATGCTACGATGGAGTTCATAAGCCCATATCTTTTAGAGATCTTAGGATTCTTTTATTCCAAAAATTGTGAGTCTCTTCGTTGAGCTAACATGGAGGTGCTATCGTGATCAAGATGAGCATGTATTCTGCCCCCCTGGGCTCATAGGTTAGGAGGGAAATTATTTTAACTTGAACAGACATTAAGTGACAGTTTTGTACTGAATTAGTAGTGTGCATCAGATGACTCACCTGGAGGGGTTGTTGAAACACATTATGTTTTATGGTATTGAACCAAGAGCCCTGCACGAGGTAGGTAAGTATTATAGCATTGAGCCCCATCCTCAGAACACATTGAACTAATTAAATAGGTCGGGGCTGGCGATGGGCTTAGAACTTGTATTTCTGTTGAGATCCAAGTGCTGCTATTCTTTGCACAGGGCATACCAGGGGTCGGAATCACTTGGGATGATGATAGATGGACAGGTGGAGATTACCCTTCTGAGTCTCTGTGCTTGGGCTAATGAGATGGTTCAGAGGGCCGAGTGTTTGCTTTGCAGTGTGAGGATTGGAGTTGGGATCTTCAGCACCCACATAAAAGCCAAGCAGGCACAATGTCTGCCTGTAATCTCAGAGTCCCCAAAGTGGAAACAGACAGATCCTCAAGACAAGCTAGCTAGAGCTAGACCAGCTAAATCAGTCAACTCCAGGTTCAGGAAAAGATTCCATCTCAGAAAGGAAGCAGGGAGCAATTGGGAAAGACAACGGAGCCCAACACACACACACACACACACACACACACACACACACACACACACACACACAAGACAGAAGACTATTCCCTGATTTAGTCTGAAACAACATACAGGAAAACTAGCTCTTTAAGAAAAGTTCTATACTGTATATCTGATTACTAATCTGAAGCACAGAGAGCTGATCTAACAATACTTGAAACAACGGAGGCTTTTATCTAACATATCACCACTATGTCAGTTTCTCCTCCAGTGCCCAGTGTGATAGTCTTATATCTCTGTGTTGGCAGCATCATTACAAATGCAGAAGTTCGTACCTTACCCAGGTCCACTGAATTGGAAGTGCTGGAGGGAGGGCTGTTGTAACTGGACGACTAGCTGGCTCTCATGCACCTGCAAATATGACCCGCCTGGGATCGAGGAGTGAGAGCTGGCTCGAGTCCGGGTGAGGCTCTGGCATTCACTGTTCTCAGCTCCTGTGAGACAACCTCCTGGCATAATGAAGAGTCAGGTTTTCTTTCAAGCTGGAACCCCACACTTTATTGTCCAGTGTCTTTCAGAGCCTCTGGGGGCGGGCAGTTAGGAGATTTTAGCAGCAAAGATAAATGTTCCTTATTCACTGTAAAGTGGCACTAACCCAGAAGCTAGGGTTCATGTTGTTTACTTTCTAGCTTCATGGTCATGGTGCATGTGTCTCTGTGACCTTTTTCTGGTTTTAGCTTTCACTTTCCTTATCTGAGCAATGGTCATCCAGATCTAACTTGAAGACTTGATATAACCATAAATGGAATAATAGTTGTGAAAACGTACCTTTAAAATCACACAATGCTGTGCATCACGGAGGCTGCTCACCATTCACTTCCATATTCCTGTTCATGAAGTAGACACCGTCTCATTGTTTATAACGCCATAGAGAGCAGAAGCAATTGAGGCACAGCTCTAGCTCCTCTAAAGTAGGTGGTCTCTCCTAATAGTTTGCTTTAGCATATGAAGAGTGGAAGATGCAGGGCTAGGAGAGGATCACATGTCCCTTATTAACGTGATTCTGGATGTCCTAAGACACTTTTACTTGAGTAGTTGTTAACAGGTATGGCTCCTGGACCAGCAGCATCCATAGCAGCTTGGAACTTTATAGAAATGAAAATTGTGGGGCTGGAGGAATGGGACAGTGTGATGGTTTGTATATCCTTGGACCAGGGAGTGGCACCATCTGAAGGTGTGGCCTTGTTGGAATAGGTGTGTCCTGGTTGGAATGGGTGTGTCACGGTGGGTGTGGGTATACGATCCTCACCCTAGTTGCCTGGAAGTCAGTCTTCCACTAGCAGCCCTTGGATTAAGACATAGAACTCTCAGCTCCTGCGCCATGCCTACCTGGATACTGCCCTGCTCTCACCTTGATGATAATGGACTGAACCTCTGAACCTGTAAGACTTGCTTCGGTCATGGTGTCTGTTCACAGCAGCAAAACCCTAACTAAGACAGACAGTGATTAAGAGTACTTGTTGATCTTGCAGAGTACCCAAGTTCAGTTCCTAGAACCCAAGTTGTATGGTTCAAAACCAAGCATAACTCCAGCTCCAGCTCCAAGGTATCCAACGCCTTGGAAGTTACTCTCTCTCTCTCTCTCTCTCTCTCTCTCTCTCTCTCTCTCTCTCTCTCTCTCTCTCTCTCATGTGCTACCCAGAAGTACAAAATCAGCATTTTGGGGGGTTGGAACCTAGCACTATGTACCAATTAACAAGTCCTATAGGTGACCCTAGTGCTCTGTCATCTTAGAAGGGATTTGTTTGGGTCTTGACTGAAGTATCTGACAAAGGCCACCCTTTCTGTGGCTTAGAAAATAACTTCTCTTCCCCTCAAGTATGGATTTGCAACACTGGTGTCCAAGCTCGGACAGCCATTATTGCATTCCTTCATAAGTATGCCCTGTCACTGCCCACCCAGCACAGGAGAAATCTGGAATGTGTCTGTTATGAGGCTGACTTCAGGGTGTGAGGAAATTAAAGCTATTTATCACAGTCTGGTTTTCCCTCAATGTCAGGAGAAATGAGCCTTAGCCGAACAAGGCTTCAAATTGGGCTCACTACAGAAAAACATGCAGCTTGACAAACACACTTGAAGCAGGCTTACATTTGTTCTGATTTTCCTGTTTGAAAACAATTCCCCTTCTCAGCAGCACCAAAGTAGGGCAGTGTGCTCAAGAGACACTGCAGATGGAGCCATTCCAGTCTGTCTCATGAGTCAGGTACGGGTAGCACAAATCCTGACCCTTGATCACTCTTTCCTTCTTTAGAAGATCATAGGTTCAAGAGGATAAGATACTAAGGCTCTTTGTGCACAGTGGACCCTGTTATGGGAGGAAGGAGATGGCATCATTTGCAAGAGAAAAAATGTCTGAGTTGTACAGGCATTACCTGGCCAGCTACACAGAAACACACACTCTTCATTGAGTATTCTTTACCTTCAAAGCAGTCAATAACCACAATAAAGACCTTATAACCTATGAAGCCTACAGTGTTACTAGCAAGCCTTTCACTCCCATGTCCTCCTGAGCTGTTTGAAGAGAACTTAGAGGCCCTTGTGGACCAGAATAATGATGGGAGAGAATAAAGTGCCCACGTGTCCCTGCGGAGGCCAGCACAAAGGAAACCAATGGGACATCATTCCGCAGTGTGCCTTTGAGTCAGTTCTGAAAACCTATGGAGACTGATTATATTTAAAATAAAGAACATTTCACATTTGGTATGTAACTATGAATGTCTGCTATATTCCTTCCTGATGTTGGGTATTATAGCAGCTGATGTTCATTGAGTAAAATACCATAACATGATTCATACTACCTTGTTTCTCTTATCCCATTGACTGCTCATAGTCACCCCAGAGGCAGATAATCATCTGTAGCTTATAGATGAGAAAACCAGCATGCACAAAGTTGAATTGGTACCCAATGTTGCAGAGCCACTGTTAGTCTTGATGGACATGCGGATCTTGTGGATGCAGAAGCCAGCATTCTAAGCCATTGTGTTTCAAGCCGCAGATTGAAAAGTCACTTTTTGTGAGTTGCGAACATCACTTTGAAACATTGACTAGAATGGTAAATACTGAAGTGCCTCTTGTAGTTTAAGTGGATAAGTCTTTACTCCTGAAAACTTTGTTTTATTCCTAAAAATTTGAAGTGTGTACACAAATCTAAACACACTCCTGCAAACTAGGCAATGATGTAAATCTGCCATACTGTGTCACACTCAAGTCTGAAAGTAAACAAGGGGAAGGGGAGATGAAAAGGAGGTGAGCAGAAGGGAGAAGAAATGAGAAAGTGAGTGAGTGAATGGCTGTAAAAAGAGGCAGAGAGACAGCAGAAGACAGCAGGAGGGGAAGTAGAGGAGCCAGTGAGGGAACAGACAATTCTGAGAGAGAGGGGGGGGAGAGGGGGAGAGAAGGAGAGAGGAGGAGAGAGAGGGGAGAGAGAGGGGGGAGAGAGGGGGAGGAGAGAGAGGGGAGAGAGGGAGAGGGAGAGAGGAGATAGAGGGAGAGGGAGGGGAGAGAAAGAGAGGGGGGAGAGAGGGGGAGAGAGGGTGAGGAGAGAGAAGGGGGGAGAGAGGAGAGAGAGGAGAGAGAGGAAAGAGGAGAGGAGAAGGGAGGGGAGGGGAAGGGAGAGAGAGAGAGAGAGAGAGAGAGAGAGAGAGAGAGAGAGAGAGAGAGAGAGAGAGAGAGAGAGGAGAGGTTCCAGGTTATGTGAGAGGCATGTGGGTCTGTGCACAAGTAACTTATTCATCAGATGTAATGGTCATCTCAGAGACCTACTGCTAAATAGGCTTACACTTTCTAGCTCCTTCTGGACTCTGGCTGGCTGGTCAGCTCTGCTGTTCTGGCCCAAACTCCTTTCCAAGCTGACTAGTTCAAAGCAACGTCTCTTGACCTCTGACTGAATTGCTCTGCTTGACCTCAGACTAACTCTGGAGATCTGTTCTAATCTTCTGGTTCCTTCTCATTCTCTGGCTTGTTCTGTCTTCACATGCAACTGTCACCTGTCTCTGTAAAACTGCCTCAGTAAAACTGTCTTCTCTCTTTCTCGCTCTCTTTCCCCTTCCTTCCCTCCCTCCCTCCCTCCCTCCCTCCCTCCCTCCCCTATTTCTCTGCAGTGCTCGTTTAAGAAGCCTCTCTTTTCTGAGAGTTGGGTATATCCTATCTGGGTATAGGATATACCTATCTGTTACATCTTTCTCTGATTCATCACTTTGTCTGCTCAATCAGATGTCACTTTCAAACACAAATAGATAGATAGATAGATAGATAGATAGATAGATAGATAGATAGATAGATAGATAGATAGATAGATAGATAGGATAGAGAATAGAGATCTACAGATATGTATGTAGGGAAGAAACCAGGCTGGGATTAAATGACAGAGGATGTGAATCCAACCCTAAGAACTGTCAACAGCTGTTAAGAATATGTGTAATTTTTGTCACGGAACTAATTTTGATCCACTGTATAACCTCTTGTGTTCTGTAACAAAAGCATAGATAGCAAGAATATTGTAACGTTTTCCTTCTGGAAGCTGACATAATGGCTCAGTGGGTGAGCCTGATGAACTGACTTTGATCCCCAGGCCCTACATGGTGGAAGGAGAGAGCTGACTCCCACAAGATGTCCCATCACTTCACATGGACACAGCTGTGTGCCTTAAAACTTTGTCTTCTTTTGCTGGATAAGTCTACAGCCCATGTTCTATTTCAAAGGATTCTGAGTCAGTTAATGGAAAGCCCATTTTTTACATCTATGCAAATTGAGTGGAAGTTCTGTGACATTTCCATGTATACAGATAGATGTTTTCATAAGCAGCTTATTGTGGGGTCAGCAAGTCACATGACTAGAGTTCCCTTGTATTAGTTTTACAGAGGGAAACAGAGCTCTGTAAATGTAAGCACCATGCCCAGAGTTTGATATACAAGCAGGCAGAGGTTGAGTCAAACTGATTTTTCTGACCCTATATGACATATTTCCTCACCAGAGAGAACAAAGTAGCAATGGGTTAAAAAAATAGCACCCTGTGTTGCAAGTAAGAACAATAATTCTGTTTATAAGTCAAAATGCTGCAAAGCCTGACGTGGCTGCAGTATAATACCATTATGTAATTTCTTCCCCTCCCAGCCAAAGATATTTTTCTATTGCCACTCCCCGTTAGTAAATTGGACATTAGAGTGTCCAATGCTGTGCCCCCATAGCCCACCCTTGGCATTTCTCTGTTCATATTGTTATGTGCACCAACTCTGTTTCAGTCAGTAGAGATACTATGCCAAGTAACTTGGGTAACTGGTACCAGCTTCCAGCTTACACAGATAGTCTTCCCTTTTCTTTTTGCTTTTAAGAAATGCTCTGTGAGGGTGTGAATATAGCCCACCAGAGCAAACTCCATTTGAAAAGCCTAAGTCCATAACCTGTTAGAAAAGAATTGTGATTTCTTTTCATTTGGCCAGTTTGGCCAAATGTCATTGTTATATATCCTATCCATGATTTCTTTTTTATCTCATTACTGACATTTTTTAAAAAGAAACTTCTTTAAACGAAGAATATTAATACAATCTTCTTCCCATTGTCTCAGCTACAAACTTTTGTGAGTTACATAACAGGGCGTTGATCTGGTTTCTCATCTTTATTTTTCTCCTGACTCCGTTTGTTTTTAATAAGGACTCATGTAAAAGCTCCTAAGGAGATCATTTACTCTTGTCTCATGGTTTTGTTCTTCTAACTTCAAAGATTAGCGTCCCTCTTTCTACTGGTTTAATTTCGCTGAGTGATGACTATATCCAGCAGACAGTTTCAGGAAGCTAAGACTCAGCAATGTACTCCAAGGAAGCTTTTCCAGTGCCATTCTCTGAGGATATGCAAGGGTCCTAGCTCACCCTGTTATAACTTTCATGACTGAGATTGTTGCTTATTTTCTATTTCAGAGATCCCAGAAGACCCACTTGTTGCTGAACAATATTATTCCGATGTCTTTGATTCCTGTTCTGAAGACAGCGAGGAGCAGGAGGAAGAAATGATATTCTCAGAAGCAGGAGGAGACACGAAAGAGGAGGAATCCCCATCTGTGTACAGAACAAACCAACAGGTACAGCCCCTCCTGCTCTGGCCAGAAGACGTGTAGCTGTCCACGGTGCTGAATAGACTCTGAACTCAGGCTAAGAGTAGAAGTCTTGAAACTGGAGTTGGTGTCAGGTTGCTCAGGACCACTAGGGTCTTTCTAATGGCTCCATGTACAAGAGTCTTTGCTTTTGAGAGGCAGAGGCAGACAGGCCCCCATAGACTTATCAGACTCTGATCAGGACCCTTTTAAGAGGGGAAGGGCTAGGCTAGTCAGTGCAGGAGGGCAGGCTGTCCTGCATACTGCAGTACCTGCCCACTGAGGAGGGTCTCTGTACACCCAGGAAGTGCTGCAGGTATCTCTCTCAAAGGCACAGTGGATTTTTTAAAAATAATTTTCCTGCCTGTAATCGGATTTTTGGTCTGTTTTAAAATTTTAATGCAAGTACAGATGTATAAAGATTGATTTCACTCTGGAGTTAAAATTGGAAAGTCTGAAATTGGGAAATATTCTTTATAGCTTCTTGCAGCCTCTGAGGAGCCTTCATCACATGCAGTACTGGATCTCTCTGCATATATTGCTCTAGTAGTAGAACTTCTTAATTAGAAAGGCTGAGCTAGTGTAGATCTAGTAAGCTAAGAAATAGCCCTGGCTTGTACCTTTTCCTTTTGATTTTTGGCGTGGAAATAAAGTTGAATGCAAGCAATTCAAGTGTTTTTATTGAAAGAGTTTCTCACTGTGTAGCTCAGGCTGGCATTGAACTTTCAACTTTCTGACTGACCTAAGTGCTGGGATCTCAGGAATGAACATCCAAAGCCAGGCCCTGAGCCATTCTTAATAAACACTAAGAAATTCACCATAATATTAAGTAGAACCCATAAGAAATGTCTCCCATGTTCTGTAGACCAGGAGAGGAAGGGAAATGCCTCCTGGGACGTGTAAGTGTAGACCCAGCTAAGACTGGAGAAGTAGCTTAGCGGTTAAGAGTGCTCACTGTCCTTCCAGAGGACCCGGGTGTGGTTCCCAGTACCAAAATGGCACCTTACATCTGTATCTATCACACCAGTTGTATACCAATGCTAATGAATCTGATGCTTTTTTCTGGCTTCTGCTAGGACCAGTCATGCATGCAGTGCACAGATATGCATGCAGGCAAAACCTCACAATACAAAATAAAAAAAAATAGGTAAATAGTTTGAAAATATTAGCATCAAGCAAAGGAAAAAGCTAAGAGAAAGAGAAAACATAGGAGAATGTAAATGACTTAAAGAGGGGCCAAGGAAAATCAGCAAAAATGTAGGACAAAAGAGAGGTGGGGTCCCAAATGCCACAATATCAAGATTCCTTATGCTCATTCCCCTTCCTCCCCAAGGGGCCCCGGGAAAAGGGTACCTAGTACTACAAGTCAAAAATAGGATTTCTGTTTGTTTCTTGAACACCACTACAAACAGTTGAAACAAATATTGCCATAATACTGCATTACCCTCACCCCATATCTGTGGTGGGAAAACATGACATAAAAAAATGTGTACCCAGTCTTTGCTCGGATCATCATGTGGCAAACTTTGATGTACTAATAGTATAATTTTAAATAGTTTAAAACAAAACAGGGCCAAATCAGAGGTACATATGATTAAAATCTGTTGTAAATATCACCTGAGTGAAGAAATAGAGCTCTGGCAGTCCCAGAACTCTTGTCTCTGACCTCTAATGCATCTCAGGAAGTCAGATTGCCTATAAATGAGCCTAGGCCTTGTCACTTATATGGGGTGTTGTTACTTTGTCCAAATTTCTAAGCTCGACTGTCTTCCAATGTCCTAGCCCATAAAACGAGAGAAAAATGGTTCCTAGTCACATAAGAGCAAATGAAGTCATCAGTTTAAAGCACTTCAGATCATAATTGCATACTTAAAAACATAGTGACTTAGCCATTATTATGAAAATTACCTAGTTACCTTGTTTATTTTAATGTACTGCCTAACATCTTCAATATTAAAATAAAATGTCATGGTTGCAATATTTTTAAAAATTCTTTCTCAATACAGATGATAAATATAAATGACTGTTCTCTGGGCTGCGTATATTCCACGTGTTATGGGACCAATTGTGATTGATTTTAAGTCTGTTGTTGCAAGATGTTCTATCCTTGAGACTCACGTGGTTTTATTCAGGCAATGAAACTGGGCCTCTAAGAGAAAAGTAGCTCACCTACAGTGACACAGATACAGAGATATTAGAGCTGTGACCCAGAGTCACAGTGGTCACAGCCTATTCCTGCTCTGGAAGCTATAACAACATGGTATGACAGAGATGGAAGTGTGTGGGGGGGGTTATACTATTGTAATCTGTGATAGGGACAGATAATCACAGCTGCATTTTAATCTAGTATTAGTTTGCTACAGTTTCTCTTTCTTCAGGGATGGTGGGTAAGGCTGTGATGGGCACCTTCCCATTCTGCAGGGATCTTGTATGAGAAGTACACAAATTGTACTTCAGAGCTCAGTGCTGGTACCCCAGTCACTCTTCACTTTGTGAAGTATGTGAAGCTTGCAGCCATCTCTGGAGTTGCCTCTTTGCTTGCTGGCTTTTCCCTTGTAATAGTTTGAATAGGTATGACCCCTATAGATTCATAGGTTTGAATGCTTAGCCCTAGGAATTGGCACTATTAAAGGTATAGCCTTGTTGGAGGAAGTATGGACTTGTTGGAGGATGTGTGTCACTGTGGAGTTGAGCTTTGAGGTCTCCTATGTTCAAACTATGCTCAATGAGGCACACAGTCTCCTTCTGCTACCTGCAGATCAAGATGTAGAACTCTTGGTTCCTTCTCCAGCACCACGTGTGCCTGACGCTGCCATACTTCCCGCCATGATGATAATGGACTGAACCTCTGAACTGTAAGCCAGCCCCAATTAAATGTTTTCCTTTATAAGAGTTGCCTTGTAAAAAGAAGGAGATAGAGAAAGAACCCAAAGAGCTGAAGGAGTTTGCAGCCCCATAGGAGGAACAACAATATGAACAATTCAGTACTCTCAGAGCTCCCTGGGACTAAACCACCAACCAAAGAAAACACATGGTGGGACTAATGGCTTTATCTGCATATGTAGCAGAGGATGGCCTAGTTGGTCATCAGTGGAAGGAGAGGCCCTTGGTCCTGTGAAGGTTCTATGCCTCAGTATAGGGGAATGCCAGGGCCAGGAAGCAGGAGTGGGTGGGTTGGTGAACAGGGGGAGGGGAGAAGGGAGAGGGGGTTTTCAGAGGGGAAACTAGGAAAGGGGATAACGTTTAAAATGTAAATAAAGAAAATATCTAATAAAAAAAAAGTTGCCTTGGTCATAGTGTCTCTTCACAGGATAAACTCTAACTAAGACAGAAGTTGGTACTTGGGCCTGGGGTATTCTATGATAGGCTGACCATGTTTTTGTTTAAAGGATTTAGACTTTGGGACTTTGTGTTAAGAAACCAGTGGAATGCTTTCAGTGCTGCTTAATGGGCCATGCTAGAAGAAGCATGGAAGACGTGGTGCTCGGGGTGATTTGAACGGCGGGGATCAGGGTTAAGAGGGTTCAGAGGACAGGAATTTTATGTGCTGCCTAGAGACCCTTCTTGTGATATTTTGGTGAAGAATGTGGATGCTTTTTGTCCAAAGGGGGGGAAAAATCTGCTTGAGGCTAAATTGAAGAGTTTTAGATTTATTACATTTGCAGAGGAGATTTCAAACCCAGCCTAGTGTGGGCTATGTCCTGTTGTCATTACTTGTCATGCTTATAAAGATCTATAATGATAAGGGGCACCAGGAAGAATGGAGTTAAATCCCTGTGTTCAAGGAGATAAACAGATTAAAGAAAAGCCAGATGTTAGATGAAGTAAAGGGAGTGGTGACTTCCAGGCAAGACCCCACCCAGCTAAACTTCCAATTAGTGAAAATGAATTAAAGAAAAGTTTAGGTACAGGCATGGTGGTATATCCCTTTAATACCAGCGCTCTAGAGACAGAGGCAGGAGAATCTTTAAGACCAGCCTAGTCTACAGAGCAAGTTCCAGAGCAGACAAACTTAGGCAGCAAGAGAAACCATCAAAGACAGAAAGCTGATAAAGATGGATTTGAACAAAGGGGCCATGTTACAGCCCCAGCAAGTAGCAGAACTTGGTAGCTTCAGCCATGTGGTTCTGGCTTTAGGGTCAAGAATAAAAGAACAGGGTTATAGAAACTCCCTCTGCAACTAAAAAACTTGCTGAGGCCAGGTATATGATAGGGATCTCCCTGCATGGAGGCCTAGAAAGGTCAGTGTGTGGGACTCTGAAGGTGAAACCTTGGAGACCCCAAGAGGTTAGAGATGCCAAAGCTGTGGGATACTACCAAGGAAAGCTGCTAACAGGAAGTAGAGCCAGCTTAAGAGAAGGAAGTGTGTTGAAGTCAACAAAGCTGAAATGTGTGGAAGATGTAAAGAGACTTATGACATCAGGCAGGAGACGCAGAGTTTGGAGTTTGCCCAGCTGGCTTTCAGTCTTGCTTTGGTCCAGTCTTTCCTCACTATGTTCCCTTTCCTGTATTTGGAACGAGGATGGTATGAATCTCAGAACAGACTTGGCCTCTGGACTTTTAAATATTTTTGAGACTGTGATAGACTGGGAAAATTTGAAGTTGGACTTAATGTGTTTTGTATTGTGATATGGCTACAAGCCTGTGGGGGCCAGGGAGTGGAGTGTGGTCCTTTGAATAGGTACGGACCTCATAGACTCATGGGTTTGAATGTTTGGCCCATAGGGAGTGGCATTATTAGGAGGTATGACCTTGTTGAAGGAAGTATGTCACTGGAGGTGGGCTTTGACATCATAGATGCTCAAAATACTCCCAGTATGGCACACAGTCTCCTTATGCTGCTTGCAGATCAAGATGTAGAATGCTCCTTCCCTAACACCATGCCTCTCTATACACTGTCATGCTTCCAGCCATGATGACAATGGACTGAACCTCTGAGGCTGTAAGTCAGCCCCAGCTAAATGCTTTATTTTCTAAGAGTTGTCTTGGTCATGGTGTCTCTTCACAGCAACGAAACCCTAACTAAGGTAGCCCTTGAACCCTGAGCACGCTAAAGTAGCAACATACCCATGGACTCTGTGTGCATCACCAGATCCAAGCTGATTGTTCTTTCATATTTTGATGTAAGAAGTGCTTTCTGATGGAAAATCAGCTGCAGGCTTCTTTGTGATTTATTGCTGGGTTCTTTGAGCCAACCCTGCTGTTCTTTAAGCAGCATTGCCTCTAAAGCATTTTTATGAAACATCTAATTACTGTCATTTCTCTACTGTGCTAAGCAAAGCATCAATAACACCTCTATAACAAGCCATTATACTGCTGATAGCTCCTCTGTGAAGTCTGTGGTCACCAAATTGGAATGTCCTCTTAGATCTCAGGAGAATGGAGTTTATAGCTGTCATCACAAGAGGTTCTCTGTGGCAGCCGTGGGACCTGTCACTGAGGGGTGGTCCATGTACTCTCACAATCATGCTCAAGGGATGCAGGCTGATGCAAGGAGTTATTAATTCTGCCTGTCCCTTACTGCCAGGACCATCATTCCCTCTCCAAGACTGAATTATGGCCCAGGACACTGGTAAAAATACATAGATGGAAGATAATGACTTGGCCCACAATTGTCTCAGGAAAGGGTCTGTGCAATAAAGACTTTCACCTAAGGCTTCCTTTAAAAGGCTCCTCAGAACCCTCATATTCTCTCTTCCTGAGATGAAGGGTTACTGGGGGGGGGCTGCATTTCCAAGCTAATATGGAAGTCCCCCAGTTTGGGGGCGGGGAGTTGGCATTCTCTCAGCACATCATGGCACTAGGACAAGCTGCTGTGCTTGAGTGCAGTGGTTCAGGGTGGTAAGGCCTGAGGTTCCTCTGGGGATACTGAGTCCAGGTTGTCATGAAGGTTGTTGCTAGTACAGGCTTTTGCTGTAGGGAAAAACCAAATGGTTTTATCAGTTCATGTGTATTACAGTGATAATAGCTTACGTTCTTGGAATCCCGATTTTATAGCCAGTATTTTATATTCTGGGCTATTGCAAGTCCTCTTGGAAAGATGGTGGGGTAGGATGGGATAAGAAGGGAGCTGCCTGTGGAGTGGTTTAGGAGGGCCTCAGATTATGAGCCAGCTCTGAGGGAAGAAGAGATGGGAAAGGAAAGATTGTACAGTTTTGGGAAAGGCTTGGTCAAGCTGGTAGGGCACACATGGCAAAGGCTGCTGTTGGCATGTTTGCAGGAGTTCTGTGTTGGGCAGGAATGGCCAGGCCCTAGCACCCCATCTGAACCCTCATTGGCTGGAATCTCAGAGTTCATGTCTTCCGATTCCTGGGATGAATCCTGTAACTGGAGTGGGAGCTCACTGTGCTCACCACGGGTGAATTATTTCTTTCCTGTAGCAACCTTTTCTTATGAGAACTGCATCGGACTAAGCTTCGGCTGGCTTGATGTTAGTAAGGAAGCAGACAAAAGTGAGGGAGAAGGTGATGGTGGGAGGGAGGAAGGGGGGCAAGTTTCCCTGAGATTTCAACAAAAGGGGTAGCACCCCGGAATAAAAATGGGCTGTGACCCTAAACCCAGATGTCTCTGTTCCCTTCTAGTTTCTAAGAGTCTCTCTGATTCTAAATCTCCCACTGGCTGAATCTCTGCCGTAGTCTAGAGTGTTCAGAGAGATGATTTTCCCCATGCAATAGTCTCCCAGTGCAAGTCAGTCATTTTTCATGGTGCTGAACAGAAAGCAGTGAAGGATGCCACCTTTTCAGTGTGTGCTGCATTTAACACCCAGGTCTTTGAAAGCTGAGACGAGTGTGCTATTTCAGCTTTTCATTTGAAGAAACAGGATTGAAGGGTGACAGCTAAGATGCTCTACTGCAAGTAGGCACGGTTTCCACAGGCTATGCTCTACACAGGAGTGGCCGCCCCTGGTCTATCACTCAGGATAGAGGAAGTGGAACAAAATACAAGAGAACAGTTCAAAGTCAGGCAAGAGCCGCTTATTATATAGAATTACTGAGCTATGTACAAGGCAAATCTAATGCCCGTTCTGGGAAAAATGCAGAGTCATGTGAGGTAAACGAAGCCCAACTCTCTCCTGCTGAGGGATTTGCAATTATTTTCTCGTGTGCTATTAAAATGGAAGATGCTAGAACTTTTGAACATCAATAGCGATACTGCTTTATTTTATAGTTTAAAATCATGCCAATAATGACCTGATTTAGTCAACCGCACAGTCAGGAGGAAACACTTTTGCCCTGCATTGACCTTAGAATCCATCATTATTTCTAAGAAGTGGCCTGTCCTGCTATTGCAAGTGGTTGAACTATTTCTTTCCTGTAACCCCACCAGTGTGTCTTAGGCTACTGAGCAGCCACATCCTCCAAAGCATAATGTGTATTTCCAGAGGCATGTGCCTTTTGTGCGGGCTAACCACCCTCCACAGCCTCAGCGAGTGTTGTTCAGTGGAGGGATGCCCCACTTTCCCCTCCCGGGCTGTCCTAACATCACTGCCTTGCTTCTTCTCCTTTCTTATCCTCTGTTCCTCGTCCGGCATGAAGTGCAGCTCAGTGCTGACCACCCTGGGGTCCCCAGACCTCCCCGTGGGAGGCTGCTCCTGGAGCTGGGCATGGCAGGCTTGCTGGAGAAGTTAGAGGGAAAGGATCCTGAGGATCTAAAGACAGCACCAAAAGCGCATGAAAATAGATAGTGATGTAATGGCTTCCAATCATGGTTCAAACACGGGGCCAGTCACTGCTTGCTCCGTGGGGCTTAAGTGAGGACTCAGCTAGAACTGGACCTGAGACTGTCCATCCGCCATGTATAAGTGTGCAGCACCAGGACTTCCTTTGGGGATTTGGAAAGTCTTTCTCTTTTGGTCCTAATAACCTCCCTTACATTGCTGGCTTTCCTTCCTAGACTATCGGGCATGTGTTGTGTAAAGAGACTAAGCCGTTACAGAGCCAGCAGAGGCATTGACTGGAGTACCTCCATCCACAGGCTGCTACTCGAGAAGTGGTGCGTGGCAGGGAGAGTCAGGTGTCGGCAGCTCCTGGGAACTCTATGCTGGCATAGATATCATGCCATCAGTCCACTTTTTTTTTCAGCTTCACCCTGTACATGAATCCAAAACATATTACAAGTTATACCACAAATGTCTCTAAAATTCTGAAGCTCTCATAAGCCCCAATTTTCAAGGAACCAGGGCATTGATGGGAGACACCTGCAGGTGGAAAGCTTTAATAATGCAGGGTGAACAAGGCTGTAACGTGAAATGTGGAAACAGAGACAGCCATATGTCATAAGTTCTGAAATCAGAGAAAGAGCCATTTAGTTTTGGAGCCATGAGGGCTGATTTGCTGTCTGAGTTTTAATGATGTGGCTCTGTGAACCTGTCACTACATATACATTAGGATAGAAGGCAGCCTCAACTGTGAGCTGGGAGCTGAGATCTCAGCCTCCTAATCTCATGGAAGCCCCACAGAAGTATCACCAGCTCTGCCCTCTGGCTCTGGGTAGCAGCATCCTCTGCCTTCCCATGAGTTATGAATGAACATGAGCAAGGGTCTGGCTGCGAGTGAGACCCAACCAGGAGGCAAAAGGCACATCTGAGTGTACAGGAAGAGGGGGCTGCCATGTCACTTAGGTTTCTGTGACTTGGGGCTATTGTAGATACGGTTTGCAGAAAGGTAGATAATTGCTTAGTAAAACATCTGGCAAAAGAGAAACTTAGTGGGTTGCTAACTGTACATCCATGTACATATCATGTGCTCAGTGGCACAAGCGCTTGATATATGGTAGAGAACCAACAGGAATGGCCCTGCCTTGTGTGCATTCCAGTCTTGTGTTTGGATACTGTCTACAATGGGTGGTGTCCTGGCTTGTCTACTACTCATCGTTTCTGTCTTCCCAGAAGCCTGGACTCCTGTACCTAGTCATGTATCCAAAAATAGAGGTCAAAGTCATACACCCTCTCATAGACATCCAGAAATGAGCGTGTCTAAGGGTGAACCCCTTGCCCCATTTATGGCTCCTTCTGAGTTAAACTTCACTCCCCTCCTTTCACTCATGTTCAAATCCAGCCCATCAGCAAAAGGCACTGGCTTTTCCCTCATTACATAGCCTGTGATCATATCTTAGAGTCTCCATCCTTGCAACCAAAGCCTCCAGCACTTCAGCTGGAAAAGTTCACAAGAGCTTCCAACTGTACACATGCACGCACACATGCACACACACACACACACACACACACACACACGTACAAACTGACATGCACATACATACTCTGCCCTTGCATCTCATTCTAAGTCTGTGCGCAGGCCCTCTGTCACCGCCTTTACCCCTTCACCATCACTTCAGTGAGGTTCCCCATCTCTTCTTCATGAAGGTCCTCACTCTCAGTCCAGTCCAGTCATACCTGCCTCTTCTTTGTTTTGGCACCAGACATGTCTGTCTTTAGAAGTCTAGTATGTTCTCTATATGAGCTGCACTAATAATACTCTATCCATATGTCTTCAAGTCTTTGCTGTGTTTCATCTTACTGGAGAGGACTTTGCTATATTAAATAAAATATCCCTCACTAGCCAGAGAATTGGTGCTTCCACCTTCCTGTTTATTTTTCTTGATAGTCTGTTCAACATGCTAGTTAGTACTATTTACTAGTTCTATTACTATTTCTTCATATGAGGTCTGTGTCCATACTAGAAATAGGAAGCAAGATGCTTGGGTCCCCACATGCAGCATTGTACCCACAGGACTTTTAATATTTGTCACAGAGTAAATTCTTAGTAGATATTATAGAAAGCATGCAGGAATGAGTGAGTGAATAAATTAACGAGTGAATGAGTGAACACCTGAAGAGTAGAATCTAGTCAGGCATGCAGCCATTATTAAGTCAACACACAAACATAAAATAAATAAGTGAAGCAAAGAATCATTTTGTAGGGAAAATGAATATTGGGGTTTGTGCTGAGGGCTGCTAAGAAGAGTCAAGGAGAACTTTCAAGAAATGGGAATGTGCCTGCCTCTTAGGATGAGGGAGAGTTGCCAGAGAGAGCAACCCATATATGAGAAGCTCCAGGTGATGCAGAGGCTGGGCAATTTTAAGTGGACACAGAGTGAGCAAGAGGGACCACGTGCATCTAGAGATGCTAGGCCTGTAGCTTGAACCACGAAGGGCTCCTGAACTCTGGGAGGAGAGTGGAGTTTACATGAGAGGCTAATTTGGGGAAGAGTAACTGAAAGCCTAGAGATGAGTCAGACCTGAACTTGGGAGTAACTTGGGGTCAGAACACTTGCCTAGCCTGTTCAAGACCCTGCGTTAGAGTCCCAGCACTACAAAAGGGCGCATGACAGGTAAAACAGGGAAGGAAAAAGGAAGGGAAGGAGGAAAGGAGAGGCAGGGTGAGGGAGAGGGACAGAGATAAATCTGTGGTGATACAGATCATGAGAATGCGGGGATGGACTGTGGAGGTGAGCGGTGTCTTCTCTCAGGCTGCTCGGTCTCTGTCCAGGTAGATCCATTCTTAAATAGCGCCACAAGCTTCAGATCCATGTGCCTTTAGCTAAGCTTGTCTCACTGAGAGCAGCTCTGAATCAGTACTGTCCTTAAGAGGGGATCTAGAAATGGAACTAAGTAGCAGTTTTCATAAACATAAGCCACACCTGTCCTCTGCTGCTTTCCAGCTTCAGCTTGGTCAGCCAGGATGTTGCAGAATTAGGCAGATGTGGTTTCTCTGGAAAAGGCTGGTCCAGAATGCCCTTGGCTTAGTAGGAAAGCATCCTGCCTGTGGGTTACCCTTGGTGGGATGACTCTGAGAGGACAGGCAAAAGGCAACAGAAAACATCTCCTCACATCCCTTATACTCATTGACACCAATGACCAGTGAATATGACAGCATGCCGGGGCTCTCCCAATGATGGAGCCATCCTGGAGGGCATGCCTTCTTCATGCATAGATCTACAGGTGGGAGCTTACTAAGGGTTGTTCATCAAATGGAGAGTATGGTACCATGCCTAGTGTCATACAGCAAAGGCATCCACAAATCCCTCTCCACTCACTCTGAGCAGCTTTCAGCCACTGGAAGATGTAAGACAAAAGACACTGTATAACTGTGAAGCTGTGTGTGTGTGTGTGTGTGTGTGTGTGTGTGTGTGTGTGTGTGTGTGTGTGTGTGTGTACATCTACAAGCTACAAGACTCCTCTGCATGGATATACCTTTGGGAGTTAACATAGCCCACCAGCCATGAGTATAGAGGATGCTGTGTGTAGACAGATGGTTGAGTTTTCACTGCCTCCAGGTAAAGGATCAGTGAGCAGAGTAACCCCCAGGATGCTCTTGAGAGCATCTAAAGATAGATACACAGCCTCTAAGGGACTGTTGGTGTCTGCCCACACAACCTGCATCCTAAGCTAAATTCTTATGGCAGCTGGTTCTGCTCATCCGTTCACCCAAATATCCTCCTTTTAGTTGGAACAAGAAACAATGTTGTATATAGTTATCATTTTTCAGAAAGCAATGTCTGGATCTCTCCCTATATTCATACATATATTTGGATTCAATGAAAAACGAATTAATTTTATGTATTTACCTAACTTTTAAAGTAAATCCTCTTCCCTTAATTTGTCATTTCTGACTCTTAAGTTCCAAACTTGCCCAACATTCGGCTTAAGCACACACTGCTTTTTGGCCAGCCTACAGGTGAGTTTTCCAGTCATTCACTCATCAAGAGGGGGAAGATCTTCAGGGAAGATGGAAGGGTGAGGCAGAGCATCCTAGGCTCACACACCCATCTTCCTTTGTTCCTTCCTCTGCATCTTCATCTACATACTCGCTACATTAGGCATAAACAGACAAACCTTTTGGTCCTGGGTTCTCCGACAAGTAGTTTCCTGTTGGGTTGTTCTATCACAGGTGTGGCAAGGCCTCTTCTTCATCACATCTCCCCTTTCACTGAGGTTTGGTTGTAGCTCGAATGGGTCAACCATGATTGCAGTCTCTTAGGTAAACAACAGTCTCTAGAGAAGCAGACTGCCTTGGAATGTTATTTCTTAGATGCCCTTATCTATCCCACAAGTTTTAAGCAGCAAAATGGACTGGGTTCTCTGCTGGATGTTGCAATGGTAATTATAAACTCAGCAGCCATTTTTGAGAATATTTTTAACAAATACATGTTACAGTCCATATATACCAGCAATGGGCCTATCTATAGACTTCATAGATGGTGCTATATCTGAGTCTTCTTACAACTCATGTTTACAGATGGGGGAATTAGGCATGAATATGTTAAGTAGTTTGCTCAAAACGCAAGGTGGGATTTAACCTCAAGAAGGCTGGCTTCAAAGACCGTACTCTCTCCAGTCTCCGTACTATTTGTCTGAACCCCAGCTTTGTGCCAGTGCCACCTTTCACTTATGGCTTGGAAGAGAACACCTTTGTTCTATACAGCCCAGCTCTCATGTTCCACCTCTCAGGCGTTGGTTTAAGAACAATATCTAGTTCTAGCTGGAAAGTGTCAGGACTTGATTTCTTGAGAAAGAAGGGACTGTGGGAATGTTTGGAAAGTGATGTGGTAAAAATGTTTGCTTAAGCTTACTATGTGTATTGCTGGTTACATGTAGCCTAAAGTTTCTAATGTGACCAAGAAACTAAATGTTATATATTCTGGGAGGAATGTTGATATGGCAATATGACTCCATGTGAGACCATCATTTCAAAGCAGCATCTTGTCTGTGTTCAATGCTAAATTTAACTAAAACAATATATGAGAATGCACAAATGATCATTTGTGGGCTTACCTCTAAGTAGTGGGCTTATCCCTGTACCCTGAGCTCTTGTCAGGTCTCCATGGTGAAGTGTGGGCAGCCTGGGCAGCAGAATAAGACCCTGCTTCACAAACAAGCAAAGAGGATGAACTGCAAAAGATGAACTGTGTGATGCCGTGTGGCTCTCTGAACACAACTGCATTCAGTTTGGCAGCTACATTTTAATTCCCACATGTGCTCTTCGGCATCTGCATGTGAATATTCCTGGAGCTGGCCTATCATGTCTGCCACAGGTCTGTATTCCAAAAATAATGCTCAGAGAGATATCTTCCCAATTTAGATATGGCTCTGTGCATCAGCAAGACTGCCCTATGAAGAGAAGTCTGCTTTTCAGATTCTGAGCTCTCTAATTGTATCAATAATCAAAATAATTAAAATTCTCAGCAATACATGTGTTTTAAATCCTCCCAAAAGAGGTTTCAAAGAATTAGCGAAGTTGTGATTCAAAGCTAGTGTCCCAACTGAACTGCTCATCTCCTGTGTGTACGGGTGTCACAGTGGCAGTGACTGACCCAGAGGGCTTCAAGGGACATGTAGTCTGTTTTACTGAATTTTGTCACCTTTTAATTTGCCACATGCCTCTAACATCACCTACAAAGCCAAATATTTCAAATATTTCCTGAATAACTACAGGAACATGGGAGGGGGCTTTGCTATCATGTAAAATATGTTTAAGTTATTTATATGCTATATTAATATACAGGGTGCCAATATATATTAGTCATTAACCCGCTACTATATACAAAACTCTCATATATATATATACATATATATATACACACATATATACATATATATACACACATAAGTATATATATATTATATGTGTGTGTTTAGTATATGTGTATATTAATGTGTGTGTGTGTACTTGCATGTTTGTGCACATGAACCCAGGTATACTTGTGCCGGAGTTCCAGTATGGAGATCAGAGGTAACCTGGGTGTTTCTCCTACCTCCCAACTCTTTTGAGATAGGAACTCTTTTTGTTGTTTGCTTCTGTGCATGGAAGGCTAGCTGGCCTGCAACTTTCCAGCGACTTTCATGTCTGCCTCCCACTTCACTCTCACTGTTGAAATAGTTGGATTACAGACACACACTCTTGTGTCCAGACTTATGTGGATTCTGGGAGTTTGAAATCAGGTTTGGAGGCCATGATTTTTTTTTTTTTAATAAGGACAACATTTAATTGAGGCTGGCTTACAGCTTCAGAGGTTCATTCCATTATCATCAAGGCAGGATCATGGCATCATCTAGACACGCATGGTACAGGAAGAACTGAGAGTTCTACATCTTTATCTGAAGGCCTCTAGGACAAGACTAGCTTCCAGGCAACCAGGATGAGGGTTTTAAAGCCCACACCCACTGTGGCACACCTACTCCAGAAGGCCACACCTCCTAATAGTGCCACTCCCTGGGCCAAGCATCACAAACCATCACACCTAGCAGGACTTTGTCTTCAAAAAGGGAAAGTGGAATTCCTAGAAAGAGTCTTTAAAACTAGGAGTTGTGCGTTTTCTGTCTGCATTTTCTCCCTCTCTGCTGTCTACCATATGTTTTGTCGGGGGAGGCCCTGATTTTGAAGAGAATTATTATTACATCTCAGTGTCTACTAGGCCTTCAATGTCAATGCCCTTTATAAATACCTTTAGTTTGGGCTTCTGATTATCTATCTATAGAACTCTGTCAAAATACTTGTTCCTTGTCCCCTTCTGGGTTTTTTGTTTGATCTACTGAAGCTGCTCTGACTCTGATATCTGGGTTTTCTAATGTCTGTCTTCAGGGCAGTGATGTGTAATTGTTCTGCGGGTTCAGCGTTTCTCTGCTGCTGACCTAAAATGGCTGTTTTGAATTTAATATTGCCCCCCACCCCGGGAGTTTCTAACAAGGGGCTACCCCGTCTCACTCTGGTTGATTGATTTGCATTCACTAGTCCAGTTACAAGCCTTTGCCACATCTGAGTATCCAAAGGCGGCTCAGGCCTTCTCTCACAATTAGCTTGGTTCTGCTGACAACTCCCTTTGAGATGACCTTGTTTACCACAATTAAGACATTTGACATTTTGGATTTTCTCAAGACCTTTAGAGATCACTTCTTCTAATAAAGTCATCATATGAATGAGATCCAATATCAACTATATTTCTAATTGATCCATCTATTGGTGATGATCTTGCCTTTAGAGGCCAGATCACCTTTTTGCATTCAGCGTTAGAATTTCCTTTCTTTGTTTCTTTTTTTGTTTCTTTCTTTCTTTCTTTTTGATTTTTAAATTTTTTTAATCAAATTCTTTATTTTTTCTTGCATATTATTTTCTTTACATTTCAATTGTTTTCCCAATTCCAGGTCTCCCCTTCAGAAACTCCCTATCCTATCCCCCCTCCTCCTGCCTCTATGCTCCCCCATCTACCCACTCCCATCCTCCCATCCTAGCATTCCCCTACACTGAGGCATTGAACACCCTCAAGCCTGAGGGCTTCTCCTACCACTGATGCCAACAAGGCCGTCTTCTGCTACATATGTGGCCAGCGCCATGGGTCCCTCCATGTGTACTCTTTGGTTGGTGGTCCAGTCCCTGGGAGCTGTGAGGGATCTGGCCAGTTGACACTGTTGCTCCCTCCATGAGGCTGCAAACCCCTTCAGCTCCTTCATTCCCTTCTCCATCCCCTCTATTGGGGACCCCCGAGCTCAGTCTAGTGGTTGACTGTGAGCTTCTTCATCTGTATTTGTCAGGCTCTGGCCAAGCCTGTCAGGAGACAGCCATATCAGGCTTCTCTCAGCAAGCACTTCCCAGCATCCACAGTAGCATCTGGGTTTGGTGGCTGTGTATGGGATGGATTGCTTTCGTCAGATCTTTCTAGTCTTTGGGGATATTAGATAAGGTCCATAAGCTCTGTGTTACTCATTTTTCATCTCTACATGTCTTATTCCCTTGAATTTTATTAATTTTAAATTATTTATACCTATGTATGCTTTTTCCATATCCAGTCTCTTTCTCTTTTTATAATTTAAGCATAGTTTCAGACTTTTTTTTTTAACTGATCAGAAGTTTGGCTGTGTTCAGGTTTCTTCTATGTGCTTCGTGCTCTACCTCTCTCTACAGTTCAGCTCAGAGCTCCTGCTGCAACTAGCCTCGTCCCTGGCCTTCTGCTCACAGAGGAGTGGCAGTTCTATCTCACTGTAAGCTGTGTGCTGGCTGGCATGGAGGTACCAGTGGCTGCATCAGGCTGGGGACACTGTGCCCTCTATTGAGAGTCGATCCTCGTGCTAGCAGACACCTTTTGGTGCTGTGCCTATTTGCCCCAGCTAATGTGCACTTCAGCCCCAAGTTACAAGAAGCAGCACAGCCTCCCCTGTGGGAGGGTTGGCTTGAGTGTGTCGTTGCATCTTATGCAGAAACCCAGTACACCTTCCCCGCATCCACTCCCCAAACACACATCCTAAGTATGTATGTGTGCTCCATGCAAACCAGCACTCATAGCTCTCTCTACCCTATGCTCCTTCGACCCCTCCTGACCCAGGTAGTGCTTCGGAGAAGCATCTGCTTCTGACCTCTGCTGGCAGCCATCCACGTTCTCAGGCTGTGACCATTTCCTTGGCTCTGGTGGCTGCCCAGACTTCAGCTGCTCTGCTCATAGAGCATCCTGTCTGCCCCCCCCCCCAGAAAGCCCACCTTCCACCCAGGACTTTTCAGACTCTATGTCTGGTTCTTTCTAAATTTGGTTTTCTGTCTAGGTTTGGATTACTTGCTTACCATAATGGGCACCAAATGTAAAATAATTCAGGAGGCTTTTCTGTTGCCCCTTTAGCTCCCAAATAAATGACATGGAAACCCAGTATATTTACTATAAGCTTCAGCACTAGAGCTGGACAGCTTCTGAGGTATTCTAGCCTGACTATGCTGGCCTGACCTACTTTCCAGCCAGTGTCCCATTACCTGCCATCTTGGTCTTGCCCTGACATCCTCCTCAATCTGTGCCCTTGTGGTGACTCCCCTGGTAACCTGCTCATGGCGAATATCTTATGGCAAATCTCTCATTCTCAGGTTCTCATCAGAAATCCCGCCATATCCTCTCCTGCCCAGGTATTGGTTGATCAGCACTTTATTAACCAACCAGATAGAAAACCCTTTTTTACACAACATTGAGAGAGAGGATGCTTGACAATGGATTGTAACCAGATCTCTGTGCACAGAAAACAGCATCTGAATACACAGTCCAGGAAGCACTTAGTTTTCACAGGTTGACAAAACTATATGTTTAATAAAATACATCTGGTAAGGTAGCTGTTCCTTGAATTTATGTGTGCTTTAATTTTTGTTGGCTTCTTAAAATTTTATCAATTACCCCCCCCCCCCCATGTGCCCAGCTCTGAGCTAATGTGTACAGAATAAGCATAGTCAGGTAGCTATCCATCCACACTACTTATTATAACAAAGCTTGGCCTTCATTTATGGGAATGGCATTGAAAGAAACAAACCACCACCATGATAGAACATGACCTCAGCAATAAGTCTAATGAGAATGAGTGATCAGAGGACCTCTGCAGGTGACATGAAGTCAAGATTTAAAGGATTAGAAAGATGATCACAACCCTGAGCCAAGAGCATCCCCAGCCAATGATGGCATGCTCACACAGGAGGAGTCTTGGCATAGTAAACAAACAAACAAACAAACAAACAAACAAACAACAAACCAGACAGGCCCATGGGTGGGTGCATCTTAAGAGGAAGTAGAATGCAGTAGAAAGCAGGATGTGCAAAGGATGGCTACGTTGCAGTTCACTGTGAGAAAGCACACCACTGGGGCACGTGAGCGTGTGGACAAAGAGCCAGAGGAAAGCCAGGGCGGTGGCACCACTGGTTCTCATTGACATGGTATTCCCATGTGGCTAGCCCAAATAAATAATAAACATGAAGTGAGGATTTGGAATGATAGACATCACACTACTACTTACAACACAATAAGTAAATGGTAACAACTTAGGCACCCAATGATAGGGGTTTGTGGATAAATACACACGTTTTTACGGTGTCGATTGGTTCCGCTGTTAAAAACTGTACAAGCACAGTAGAAAAACCCAAACAAAATCCACATCTCTATGGATACACACATATGTTATTATTGTGTCTTTCAAATATCTGAAAAATAATCACATGTAATGAAATATCTAAAGGACAGTGCTATATAGAAAAGATGGGGAGGGGGAATGGGGTAATATATATATTCTCTTTGATAATTTTCTTTTTTCCACTATAAAAAATAAATACTTTTTTAGAGAATATATATATGTATATATATGTGTATGTGCATATATATAATATTTGTTAAAATGGAAGATTTGTCCAAATACCATAGTTTTTCCCATAGCTGCTGAGCAGGAGCTGAGAGCCACTGTGTGTGTTAATGGGTTTGACTGGACCCTCTATAAACAGCCAGCTGACTCTGAAGCTTAGTGAGATTTGTTTTTGAAAAAGAAATTCTGTGCATTTAATTTTGATTTGAACCTATGGGGCAGATTTTGAGAACTGAACTTTGGTGGGGTGGGGGGGATATTCTTTACGCCTTGAAGGCCCTTCCTATCTGCGGAGAGGTCAATGGCTCTGGGAATGTAGCCCCGAGGAGCAGATACACTCACTTAAAAAGGAGTCATGTTTGCTGTTTCTAGAGCATTAGGAAAAATCTGTCTTCCAGCACTTGGCCGACACAAAGACTAAAGGCTAGTGGCCATATGATGTGGTATCTATTCAGATACAGTTATTTTCATGGGCCAGTTAAGTCCACCAAAATTCAATACATTGTGAAACAGTAAGGAAATGGAAACAACTTTGTCAGCAGCCCATCTCCACCTGGCATGAGCCTGGCAGATGCTTTCTGTGACCCCGTCTCTGCTTGTGGGCCCACAGGGCACAGAACACCAGGAAAGGCCCACGGGAAGCCTTGGTATTCACTTCTGTGCACTTCTCCCACTGACATCATGTTCGAATAGCGATAGAACTGTAGGGATGAGCTGTTTGCCTTCCTATAATTCTTATTCATTCAAAAGTGTAGGTGCTGATGTTGTGAATTGTTTCTTTTTCATAATAGAGAACTTTTGACTTAATTATAAAAAGTACACTTACCATCTAATGTGAGACTTTCCTCTTTGAGGGAGATAAGGTAATGTCAGCCCCCTCATAAGGTTTCAGTGACAAACTGAAGTTTGGTTCCTCCAAAGCCACCCCTAGGGACCCAGTGAGTGTCCTGAGCTTATTTACAGAGCATGGGCAAGCAGTCATTTGGGGCAGGAGCATGGGTGTCTGTCCCTAAAGCAGCCACACTCAGAGGTAGGTACCTGCCATAGATGATGACTTCCTCATGGCTGCATAATAGAGCCCCTTTCCCCTAGTCATCCCCAGCCTATACCCTGCAGCTCTGCCTCAAGATCCCAAAGCCACATTCAGTTAGGGCAGAATTGCAGACAGCTGATTGGGAGGAGTGGCTGGTGTGCTGGTTAGCTTTTTGTCCAGTTGACGCGATCTAGAGTCATTTGGAAAGCCAGGAACTTAACTGAGGGAGTGCTTCCACCAGATTGCCTATAGTCAAGTTTCATTATTATTATTATTATTATTATTATTATTATTATTATTATTATTATTATTAATTGATGTGGGAAGGCGCAGCCCACTGAGGGCAGTGATGGCCCTAGGTGGTCTAGGGTGGTGTAATAAAGCGAGCCGAGCAGGCCAGGGGAGCAAGACAATCAGCAGCGTTCGTAAGTGGTTCTGCTTTGGTTCTTGCCTCCAGCTTTCTGCCCTGGCTTCAGCGGTGGTTTATAAATTGTAAGCAGAATTAAACTCTTCTCTCCCTGAGCTTTTGTCCGTGGTGTTTATAACAGCAACAGAACCCTACCGGGGATGTTTACTCTGGTGAGGCTCTCCTGCCTCACCCTCCACACCCCTGTGAGGGATGTCAACAGTTGAGTGATGCTCTTTTGCAAGCTAGCATGGATGAAGATAGTGGCTGCTTGACTTGGAGGACAGTGCTGTCTTTACTGATCCTCAGATTACTTAAGATTTGGCCAGCAGGAAAACAATACAACCAACGATGTATGTCAAAATATAGATGATAGGTAGATCCATTGAATGAATGGCTGGTTGGTTATTTGATTGATTGATTGACTGATTGGTTGATAACCTTCAACCAGGATCGATTTTAACCCTTATGGGAAAAGTTGGGCAGAGTCTGACACTATTTTTGGGTCTTCACAACTTGGGTTGGGGAGGTCTTATGACAGAGTCCTACTGGCGTTTATTGGTTTGAAAGCCACAAGTACTGCTGAGTGTCATGCATTGTTTTAGAATTATCTTGTCCTAAATATCAATAGTCCTAAGATTGAGAAATGCCATTGTAAATACTTAGATGGGAGAATGATCAAGTACACATAAGAAAGTGTTGACTCTGAGGTGAAGGGTGCATGCATGTCTTCATGCAGACTTCTGTAAATACAATCAATGGTTGCTGAGAGAAGAGGGCTCGGTCTTCTCCAGGGACAAGCATCCTGATAGGCTATCTAAGCCCAAGTGATAAGTCCTAAACGAGTGTACACAAGAGCTGCATTAAATGGGTCTAGTCTGTTGTTGCCCAGCAACAGTAGACTTTGAGTGGCAGAGGAGCCCTGCGGTCTAACTAGAAATAGATAGCTACCCAAGGAGTTGGTGCTGTTCGCTTCTTTATCCATCACAGAAGCTGAAAGAGGAATGTACAGATGTGCAGATAGGAGCTCTCATGAGCCAGGGCTTGTGATCAGGTTCCAGGATTTAAAAATGTAAAATGCTTGGTCAGCTAACCTCAGTTGTTTAGCACATCAATGACCCTTTTGTATGTAAAATAGCAACAAAAATTAGTGGATTAAAACAATGACAATGAGAGGGGGGGAGAGAGAGAGAGAGAGAGAGAGAGAGAGAGAGAGAGAGAGAGAGAGAGAGAGAGAGAGAGAGAGAGAGAGGAAGAGAGAGAGGGAGGGAGGGAGGGAGAGGTCCCATACTTGTGGAGGCTAGATATTGACATTGGATGTCATCCTCACCCTCTACATCCTGTCTTTTGAGAATGAGTTTCTCCCTGAACCTGGAGCTCACCGATTTTGGACGACAGCTCCAGGTATCCTGTTGTTTCTGCCTCCCCAACGCTGAGATTATAGGTGAAGGATGCTGCAACCAGCTTTTCTCTGTGGAGGCTGGGGCTCCAAACTCAGCTCTCATATTTATACAGCATGCACTTTGAGGTGTCTCTGCAGATGATTTCTGCTCCTCTGTGCTCACTGAATAAATAGTTCTTCAGCTTCCTGTGCTATTGTCCAGTCACCCAGGTTCTTGCTGCCAACTGTGAGTTTAGCTGTCCAAGACAGCACAACTTACCACGTCCCGCTATTGGTTATAGCTGCTGATTGAGGCCATGATTCCCTCGTATGACTTCCCGTGCCCTTGAGCCTCTTCCATGAAGTCTCTACAGCTGGAGAGGATGGTTGCTGGCTTCCTAAGGAGTAAAAAATAAAGATTTTTGCAAGATCTAGTCTGACCTAAGTCATCGGTCACCACTTCTATTATGTGCTCTGAGGAAAAGCAAGTTACAGGGTCAATTCAGATCCAGAGACAGGGAAAGAGGCAGATCACATCTGTTGGTATGAGAAGTGGTGTAGGAACACAGAGGCGGAAGGGATTGTTGTAGCCATGTTTGTAAAATGGCCTGTCACCCTCTCTATCTGTGGGGCAATGGGCTGCCTCCCCAATGCTGAGATTACAGGTGAACGCTGCTGCAACCACAGACAGCCTGGTCTCCAGTAGAGCTGAGGTGTGAACCCCGGTAGGACCCAGTGTTGATAATTTTCACCTACATGGGACAGAAGGCGTTCCCTTGTGTCTCCAGAACCCCAGGCTCCTGTCAAAGTTACCACCCCCACAGCCCCGACAGGAGAAGCGTGGCTTTTAGTCACATATACAATGTCCCAAGCTTCTGACCTTCCAGCTAGACTCCTCCCAGTTACCTAGGAACAGCAAGATAACAAGCACACTATAAGAGGGGCTGCTTGGCCCAACCTCTCTCTCTCCTTCTTACTCTCTCTCTCTCTCTCTCTCTTACTCTCTAAGCTTTTACCTCTCTCTTTAAGCTTTCTTAGTCTCTAGCCTTTCTTCTCTCTCTCTCTCCTTTTCCCCCTTCTCTCCTCTTGGCCATAGCTGGTCTCTCTCTCTTTCTACCTTTTCTCTTGCCCCTGCCTTTCTACAATAAAGCCCTTAAAACCATAGACTGTCTCTGCTCATCAAGGCCCACTGTGCTTGGATGATGTGGATAGTCTTTCCCCTAAAGAGCCATGACTAATCTCCTGTCAGAAGGCCTTCCTGTGCTCCAGCCATGGGCCGGACTAAAGACTCTCGCCTGTGTGGGAACCTCTTTCCCTCTGCCTTCTTCCTGTCGGGGCCCCTATTCTGTTCTCAGCTCTTCTGCGGTATCCAGCATGGGATGCTGGAGACTGAGAACCTGGTACCGGGGGTTGCCCCTTGTCCACCTCCCTGCCATGTGGGGTCAGTGGCTTCACATAGCCAGATGACCACCTGGGGCCTTGTGGAAAGTGTCCAGCAGTCCTCCCGCGTCCACCTGCCCAGAGCACAGGAACTCTGGCCGGACACCGGCTCTCCCCCTCTCCCCTCTTCCCATACACCCGCCAGCCCCGCAACTATCCATCTTTGGTCGGAAGAGGAGGGCTTTAGAGCTGGGGGGAGGGGCTCCTTTACTATCATATGGTTCAGGCTGTAGTCTGCATGTTTTGGTCTCCAACAGATATAATCACCAAGGAGGTGGGTTTAGGAACTAGCTTTAGGAGTTGATTATGTCATGGGGGTTCTCTCATGACATAATTCCTTATAAATGGATTATGGCCTTATAAAGTAAACCCAAGGCAAACTTTCTCCCTTCATGTGAACACACAAGGTGTTGTCTGTGAACCAGAAGATGGGAGTATTGTAGCAACCAAATCCACTAGTGCCATGGTTCTTGAGATTCCTGGTCTCCAAATCCATGTTTTCACCCCCCTGTGTTTCTAATAGCATCCCAGGTGGATCATGGAAACCTCCAATTTCCACAGATTCTCAGAACTAAGAACTGCAGGTCTGGAAAGACGGTTCAGTGGTTAAGAGCACTGGCTACTCTTCCAGAGGACCCAAATTCCACACTCACTCAACCATGTGTAACTCCAGTCTCAGGATCCAATGCCCTCTTCTGGCTTCTGCAGGTACCAGGCACACATGTGGTGCACTGACATACATCAGGAAAAACACTCAGACACATTTAAAACAAATAAGCTAACAACTAGGAAATCAAGCCCCTGGCCAGGGCCAGTGTTCCTGGTAGAGGAGCCAGGCTTAGAACTTGCACTCCTGATTGCCATATGCAGGGATCCATCCCATAATCAGCTTCCAAACGCTTACACCATTGCATACACTAGCAAAATTTTGCTGAAAGGACCCAGATATAGCTGTCTCTTGTGAGGCTATGCCGGGGCCTAGCAAACACATAAGTGGATGCTCACAGTCAGCTATTGGATGGATCACACGGCCCCCAATGGAGGAGCTAGAGAAAGTACCCAAGGAGCTAAAGGGAACTGCAACCCTATAGGTGGAACAACAATATGAACTAACCAGTACCCCGGAGCTCTTGTCTCTAGCTGCATATGTATCAAAAGATGGCCTAGTCGGCCATCACTGCAAAGAGAGGCCCATTGGACTTGCAAACTTTATATGCCCCAGTACAGGGGAACCCCAGGGCCAAAAAGGGGGAGTGGGTGGGTAGGGGATTGGGGGGGTGGGTATGGGGGACTTTTGGGATAGCATTGAAAATGTAAACGAGGAAAATACCTAATAAAAATAAATTAAAAAAAAAAAGAACTTGCACTCCCTTGGCTGCTGTCAACAGCAGCAGATGCAGATGCTGTCCCCTCTGGTAGAGGATGCCTCTCTGGAGAGTCTGTGACTTAAGGTTGCTCCTTACAGGTAGAGAAGGGGGGAATTAGTTTGGCCTTCTTTGATTTTTATGCCTGGTACCTACCTCCCTATTCCCGGAACAGTCACTAAGGATCTTTGTTTGGTATTTAACCCCACTGACCACCATTAACTGAGCAAGCCCTCCTCCTCGCCCTCCTCCTCGCTGACTTTTCTATATATTCTGAGCATGAGATGCTGCTGAGTTTTGCATCACACCTGAAAAGTAGCTGCCCACAGTGCAGAGAATATTACAGAATGAAATCCAGCATGTTTATGGAATGTGTTAGAGTAGCCCATCACACTCGTGTAGCCTTTTCCTAGGACCCACAGACAGTTGTTGCAATGTGCAATATTTTCTTGACTTCCAATGGAGCAGGTGATCCATGGATGATGAATCCCGGCCCCCCTCCCACCTCCCAGTGCAGCCATGAACCTGAAAATAATGAAGAGGCTCCATTTTCCCAGATCATTAGGATGCTATTTTGGATTATTATTTGCAGCCTGCTGGGTGAAGAGGAGACATTGATTTTGCATCAAAGACAATATTTGTTGTCTAGTATGGTTCTGAAATCCTCCCAACTCTCATGGGAGATAGCTGGCTCTCCTCGAGGCCTGAGGTAAATGAGGAGCGTAAGTATTTGATACAGAACTCCTTGAAGGTCACAGACATCCAAAGATGTTGAAAAAAAAATTTGTTCTTTGATTCCTGCTGTACTATTGAGTAATAAAATCTTGGGTTTTTAAAATTGTTATAGCATTCATTATATTTGAAGATTAAAATAATATTTGTTTCTCATGGAAAATTTGGAAAGCAGAAAACAAAAGATGAAATGAGAGCTCTCATGCACTCGCTTGGAAGCACTTGAAAGGGTTCAGGGCAAAATGAAGACTGAAGTGTGAACACTATGCCCCTCCTTAGAAGTGGGAACAAAACACCCTTGGAAGGAGTTACAGAGACAAAGTTTGGAGCTGAGATAAAAGGATGGACCATGTAGACACTACCATATCCGGGAATCCATCCCATAATCAGCTTCTAAATGCTGACACCATTGCATACACTAGCAAGATTATGCTGAAAGGACCCTGATATAGCTGTCTCTTGTCAGAGTATGCCTGGGCCTAGCAAACATAGAAGTGGATGCTCACAGTCGGCTATTGGATGGATCACATGGCCCCCAATGAAGGAGCTAGAGAAAGTACCAAAGAAGCTAAAGGGATCTGCAACTCTATAGGTGGAACAACATTATTAACTAACCAGTACCCCGGAGCTCTTGACTCTAGCTGCATATGCATCAAAAGATGGCCTAGTCGGCCATCACTGGAAAGAGAGGCCCATTGGACACGCAAACTTTATATGCCCCAGTACAGGGGAACGCCAGGGCCATAAAAGGGGAGTGGGTGGGTAGGGGAGAGGGGGTGGGTGGCTATGGGGGACTTTTGGTATAGCATTGCAAATGTAAATGAGCGAAATACCTAATAAAAAATGGAAAAAAAAAAAAGAAAGGGTTCAGGGCAAGCTAAGTGTAGATCCATGAACCCCCAAAACCAAACAGAGACCCTCTGCTCAGTGTAGAGCCTTGCACTCCCCAAACCAAACACACTGAGACCCCACTGTTAATGGTGTTCGCCTCTACCCTTCCCATCAGAGAGAAAGATCAGGGGATCTACAGATTGGTACACACACATTATACAGATATAGAGATGTAGGTATACACATAAACACACACACACACGGCTACATTGTAAAATAGCTTTGCAAACAAGTCTATGGCTGTGTGCTGCCTGACTGTAGCTTAAGCATGTTCTTGTCATTAAACATGCTTCTTGCTTTGACAGGACAGTGATACTGCCGCGCTGGTTGGGTGTTTGGAACATGTCCTGGGTTACACCTCTCTAGGTAAGTCAGCTTCTTCAGGCTCTGTGGTGATCTTTGCTGCTTCTATTAGAATGTCCAAGAAGTGGAAAGCTTTTGAGGAACTTTACAGACATCCGACCAAATTCTGCATCTTAAAGAGGAGGAGTCTGAGGCCGACGGAGATCGAAGGGTCTCAGGTAACAGCTAAGAAACTCAAGGAGGAAACCCTTATTATTATTACCAATGACCAGCCTTGAAGAATGAAGTAAATGATATTTTGGTAGTCTTCTTTGACCAAGCGGCAGCCTGGCAGTGCATAGTACATTTAAAGTCCCTGGAAGAGGGCTCTCCCTGCCCGGCTGGTCCTAGCAGAGCAGATTGCATTCAGTGAAGCTGAAAGGACTGTCACTCTGAAGGTCAGTCAGTTATTGGAAGAGATTTGGTCTGAAAAAACAAAGCTTGGAACGTCTTTAGTGTTGTCAGCCTCAGTAAATGGAACTGTTGTGCTTCAAGGATAAAACCCTATTTTTTGGCTTCTGCTATTTTTTTTTTTAATCCAAAAAGCCCAGCTGTGATAACTTTCAGCATTAGACAATAGATTTTTCACACAGAGTTCTAAACGAGCCGAGATGAAAATGACTGAGGTTTTTTCTTTTAAATTTTGAGTGACTGTTTTACAAATTTTAATTATAAAAACAAAAGCAATATCTTCAAAAGAGATGACAAGAATATAGAGATCAACGATGGCATTTTTATGTGGGGGAAACAGTCCTCTCTATCTGTCAGGAGCTTTCTGTAGAATGTGCCTTTTTTCCAGCGTTTATACATCCCTGTGCACAAAGCCATAGTTACAGCGAAGCTCTGACTTTTCACTCCTGACCATCACCCTGGGAAGTGACTTCCTGCATATCAGCAATAGGTGTTTGTGGCATCTCGCTCCTGGGGATGCTCTAGAGGACAAGGAAGGCTTCCTTTGGCCAAGTCAATTTTTCTCTCTGTATCTCAGTTAGATGAGAAATGGTCCACGCAGGATTCTCGGGCATATTTTGGAATCGGGGTGGACACTGAGCAGCGTGGGTCAGAAGCTGTGTTTTTCCAGAGACTCATACTGTGCCTGGTGAAGAAGAGAGCCCTAGCAGACATTGTAAATTATTTTAGGAGCAATCAGATGTGAATCTTTTTTAATTTACCAGCTGCGAACAAAATAGTTGCCCTCTTGTCTGTTTTACAAATTGGCTTTTCTACCTAAAATTGTGTCTTGACAAAGTCAGACTCCTCTGCCAAAAAAAAAAAAAAACCCAAAAAAACAAAAAAAGTAACCTAGAATGTGTAGATGACATCTAAGCTCCCTTTTAGGTTTTATATTTTTATAAAAATGAGCATGGGATGTGTGTGTGGCACTGATGTCTGCCTGGAGCCCTGCCAAAGTAACAGACAAGGGATAAAGCTGATGTAAAGCTACAGAAGAAAGGAAGAGTGAGGAAGGTACAGGGGAGTCCGAGATGTCAGAGAGCAAATGGATGAACAGGACAGAGCTCTGAAAGCTATGTTTCTGAAATGTGTGTGGGAGGGAAGTGGGATTACACATTCGGTGTGGAGGACCAACCCCACTGGTCCCACAGAACCTCAGAAAGACTCTGGATTTTAGCCTCAGTTACTCTGAGAGCAGGGCGTGGACGAAGAGAAGGATTGGTTGACACTGTGACTAAAGAACAATGAATTCCGGCTCCTTCTCTTCCTAACTAACACTGCCATGAAACCCTTCCCACGGTAACACACAAATCACTAGATTTTATTGGGTAGGTCATTAAGTGACAGAGGCTCTGGGTTTGGGGACACCAAAGACACTCATCATTTACCCATATCACTGATGTGATGAAAACACAAAGAAGTGAGCTTCAGTGTTGATTGCTAAAAACCCCATAGGGCACTTGAGGTACCTACTCCTTCCAAATACTGGAAGGGCCGTCTGGATCCGTCCAGACCACATCACTCTGAGAGTGTGGCGACTAAGCTCTCTGTGAATGTGGATATCCTCCCGACAGAATGACTAAGAGCAGGCCTGCCAGTTGATAATTATAAATTTATGGAAAGAGCTTAATGTATGGGGATGGCTGTGAGCAGTCATGCGTTTGCTGTGGTTCAAACTCTGTCACTGAGCCCATCTCTCTAGCCTCGTGTCACCTTTTAAGTGAACATCAGGACAACACACATGCATGCAGGCACCCTGTGACATGCTGACTGCATTTCACACTCAGAAGTGAAATAGCTGCACTATAACCATTTTTAGTTCGAGGCACTTCCATACTGTCCCTTCTAATAGCTACAGTAATTTACATAAATCTGCACAACTAAAATTATTGTCATCATCATCACAGCATTATAAAGTAGATACCAGTTCTATTTCCTCTAGGGAACCTACTCTTAAGGCTGGGATAAGACATTTGGACAGCTTGATTATGAAGATTATAATAAACTAAATGTTTGTTGGTTTGTTTGTTTGAGACAGGGTCACTCTATGTAGCCCTAGTTGTCCTGGAACTTGCTATGTAGATCAGGCAAGCCTCAAACTCACAATGATTGCCTAAACATCTTTTCAAAGCTACGTTGTCAAAAAAAATGACAAAGACTGTGACGTTCTAATAGCCTGTTTCCAAATTTTCTGCTTGCCAGACTGAACAAGTTCCTCAGAGGTGGGTGTTCTTGAGTTTGAGTACCCTGGCATCTGCAGAGAGTAGCTATAGCACATTGCAGAGTTGGCCACAAATAAACTGCTGCACTGTTTGCCACCCAAAGCTACTTCTCATCTCTGGTAACTTCCTTGAGTGGTTATCCTTGTGTGTGTTAGCTTATGGTGTGTGTAGTTGTAATGTGTGTGTTAGCTTACAGTGTGTTTAGGGTTTAACTTATGGTGTCTGTGGTTGTGCATGTATGTTAGTGTGGTGGTTTGAATATGCTTGGCCCAGGGAGTTGCACTATTAGGAGGTGTGGCCTTGTTGGAGGAAGTGTGTCTGCCTGGAACTCAGTCTTCTCCTGTTTGCCTTCAAAACAAGATGTAGAACTCTCAGCTCCTCCTGTGCCATGCCTGCCTAGGCACTGCCATGCTCCTGCCTTAATGGTAATAGACTGAACCTCTGCACCTGTAACCCAGCCCCAATTAAATCTTGTTCTTATGAGTTGCCTTGGTCATGGTGTCTGTTCATAGCAGTAAAACCCTAACTGAGACAGTTAGCTTATAGTGTGTGTCTCTACTGCTGTGATAAAACCCTGAGCAACAACAGCCCAGGGAGGGAGGGGCTGCATGTCCTGATCACAGTCTACACTGAGGGAAGCTGGGCAGGCACTCAGGCAAGAACAGGTAGGAAACATGGAGAAAAACTCCATGAGTGACTGAAGAGACAAGGTCGGCCAGGCAGGCTTTGTCATCATCACAGAGTGGCTTCTTCGGTTCTCTCAACAGAATCACCAAGCCTGTAATTATGATGGAAAATGTCTAGGTAGATAATTGTTACTCTTTTAAAAATCTATCTATTGCTACTGTGTGTGTGTGTGTGTGTGTGTGTGTGTGTGTGTGTGTGTGTGTGTGTTGGCCATGAGGAAAATTTTGTGGTGACTGTTTTGTCTTTGCACCTTTAAGTGGTTTCTGGGGATCAAACTTAAAATCTCCAGGCTTGTGAGGCAAGTAAGCACCTTCGTCCTTTGAGCCATCTTACTGGCTTAAATTCTTCTTCATTTTCCCAAGCCATAGTTAGGGATAATATGAAGCCAAAATGTCAAACATTTGCAATAGTAAAGACTTTGTTATTGACAAGAGAAAACTTAGAAATAACAAATAATGTGGGAAGGAAAACCCAGAGACACCTTGCAATGCTTTGTGGCAGCTTGTCCTCTTCTGGCTTTTGCAGAAACTCCAGGCTAGATGGTGCCACGTAGCTTCTGATTTAGCATCTGTGCTGCAGCCTGTAGAGGGAGCAGGTGCTGTACACCAGGCTGACACACAGGGAAGCGAGTGTCCCTGCTGACTTCTCACTCACCCAGAGGACCTCAGCAGTGGCAGGGCCACACACAGCACAAGTGCCTGTCAGCAGAACCCAGGCCCTGTCTCTCCCCTCACCCCTCACCCCGCCCCCCGTCCACCCAGATGAGTGATCAGCTGAGAATGGTCTTCCACACCACCCAGCTTAGGAGCGGAGGTGGAATGTGGACTGTGATTCAGTGATCTAGTAATGCCTCTGGGTCATCCAACAATGGCAGTTACTTGGGGACCTTCATGAGTCAGCTGGTTAACCTGGCTGTCTGAGATTCAGCGGCTGCTGGATCCCGAGAGAGAATAGTAAGCTCTTCTTTTAGTAGCAATGAGATACCAATTGTTTTTTTTCTTGAGACTATTTATGGTTAAGTCAGCAAAATAAATTTATCCAGTTATTTAAAAGTATCATGTATTAGGGTCTTGTAGAGGAACAGACCAAATAGTAAATTCATACATACATACATACATACATACATACATACATACATACATACATATATACATACATACACACACACAGACACTACATACATACATGGATTTATTGAATTGGTTTACATGACTAGAGGCTGAATATTTCTGCAGAGAACCCAATAGTTCCTCAGTCCAAGAACCCAGAAGGACGTGGGACAGTGATATAGCACCAGTCTAAAGTTGAAGGCCTGCAGCACCCTGGCGAGTTGTTGGTGTGAATCTGTATGAAAAGACTGAAGGCACTGGAGTCTCCACATGTGATGACAGCAGCAATAGACACCCTCGCTCAAGAAGAGTGGAGCTTGGGTGTTCCCGTGCCTGGGAACCCAGGTCCCCAACCTGTTGGATGCCGCTGTTCACATTCAGGGAGAGATTTCCCCTTTCCCTGCATCCCTTTGTTCTCTCACATGTAGGTCCTTTCTGGAAATGCCAGACAACACCTAGAAGTGTGCTTACTCATCCCCTTTAGCTTCTCTCAATTCAGTCAGATCGACTATTGAGATTAACCATCACAGTGTTAGATTATTTAGTGTGAAAATGTAGAAATGTGCATAAAGATCCACACAACTAAAAATCATTTAATTTTGAAGCATGTTTGAGCTGTTTGTGGGCACAGAACCATTCCGGGTACATCAGGCCTGATGTCTCTGTGTTCATGGAGCTTCCAGATGGGTAGATATGTTGGTGCATCCAGACAGGATGCGGTGCACTCACAGTGAGAGGGTGGTAGAATGTACCCGTGCGCTTCTCACGCTGCTGATGGTATCAGACCCTTTAGATAGACATTCCACCCCCCTCCCTGAGAGGCTCCAGCTCAGCAGGAGCCCAGGGGGCTATATTACTAACTACTCTTGGTGATTCTAGTCCAGGAACCACGCTTTGGGGACCACCAGAATTCAAAGCCAGGCACAGGCATGCTGTCATTGCTAGCTAAGACCTTCAAATGTGCTCATTTTGGATACATTTGGATAAATGGAACAAAATTTTAATTAAAGTGCCACACATTCAAATTTTTATATTTACAACCTAGAAAGATATTTTCCTTTTTCACGTATGCACTATACTAAATTGAAAGAATTAAAATACTTTGACTCAGAAACCTCTGTTTAGGAATTTATCTCAGAGTTATGTGTAAAAATAAGCACACGCCAGTATACTTTCCACAGAGGTATGTATAATAGTGGAGAACTGGGTTCCACAGATGCTTATCAATAGTGGCCAATCAAAAGTTCTATGCAGAATAATGCCGTAGCTGCATCTTCATTGGCCAGAAAGGTGAGTCCCAAAAGCAATGAAGTAATGCAAAGTTGTATTTGATTCAGTTGCCCATGCTCACCATAAAAATCCTACAGTGTTCATTTCTTTCTCTGAACCTCTCGCTTCCTCTGCGCCTTCTAACTTGTCTTCAGTGAACACGAAGGCCACGAGTGATCCTCTTCAGCTGACAGAGAGGGAGATGATGCCGTGGTTTTTGTATGTTGGTCTTCAATCTAACGCAGACTTAATGCTTCAGAAAACCAGGGTTTGTTTCGAAGGCTAAGTGTCTCCACACTGGCAGAGTAGAATACCGAGCCCTCACACACTGGCTGTTGTCTGGTGGTGAGGTTACAGTTAGGCTCCCTCTCATCGCCCCCTGAGTGGTGCCCACATTTGATTATGGCGCAGTCATCTAAAACCAGATATTTCCCCTTCTCTTTTTATTGATACAGGCTGATCATAGAAGTCACTTCTAGTATATTCAAAGGGACGTGAAAACTGGGATGTGAAAACTTCCAAAGCTCCAATCGAATGCTGTAATCTTCTGTAAGACTCAGTTGAAAGTTTGGAGTGGGAAGCAGCCATGTAAAGACTAGACAGCTTCCCCATTTTCTGCCTCCTGGTACTTCCCATCGCCCCTCTGAGATAAGAGAGGAGTTTACTCTCCCAGGCTGACCTACTTTCCCTCCAATAACTTGACGTTGGTGTAGACACTGGGGTGCTATTTGTTTTTGAGACGATCCCGGTTGTGGGTGCCCTAGGGAGGTGAGAGCCAGTGTAAATTTTTCTTTGGCCTTTACCAACAATAATGTACACACATGTGTGCACAGAGAGACCTTTGTTTAATTTTTATCACAGTTCTAATAGATAGCTTTATTTGCATAGATGAAGAAACCCAGTCACAGAGTCAGGACCCCACTCACACACTCATCCATTGGATCCCAGGTGCCGATAGAAAGCACTGGAGGTTGTTGTCACCTGGGTCATCTTTTCCCTTCTCCACCGTTGGCTCTGTCCCCAGACTCCTAATGAGGCTTGGCTTTGACACAGTTACTGCACCAGGGCTGCTGCTGACTTCCTTATGTGATGGCTTCTATTCCGTGTCAATCCACGTCATCTCTGAGAGAGCTGGAATGGGTACAGGGCCGTCAGCATGGGCATACCATCCTTTCCACTCTTGCTTTTACTGTGTATTCAAGAAATCCCAAGACAGCAGTCTCCAGTCATCTCCTGCTTCACCCAATGTGCATTGTTCAGGGGGTGGCTTCTACAGGAAGGAGCCTTTGACACAAAGTGGACTGGGTTGGATAATTATGTGTTAAGTGTCCTTGAGCCTTGGGGCCACAAGAGCAAGGGACACAGGATGGGGCAGAGGGGAAGCTAATCAGTGCTGCAACCCTGACAAGCTACAGCCAAACTCGGGGGACGCTCTGAAACCCCAGTTGTCCTCAAAGACCTCAGGGCCAGATCTCTGCTTCTTCCATGACCAGTCATGAACCATGGGCCACCTGGGAGGGCACAGTGTTAGTGAGGCAGCTTTATTCTCTTCTAGAAAAGACCACCATTGGGGGCTGTGTACGGCTGAGGTAGCATATCCATCCCTACTCGAAGGTGGAACTGAAGAATGCATTCCCTCCTTAGTAAGATGGCAAAGATGAGCAGCAGCCTACTCTGCCAATTTTAGGCAATTCTATTACCACCCTAAATTCACCATCAGCACAGGAAAAGCTCAAGGAAAAATAATACTCCCAAAGGTTGAGTCAGCTAATCCTCAGCAGAGGGGAACAGCTTTTATGGGGCCCCTGCTGGTACATGGGCCTTCTTGAAATAAGCTCTTGGCTTGTGACCAGGGAGGGCAGAGGTGGGGTGGCAGATAAAATGTCTCACCCTCATTTCATCCTTCTGAGGAGTGCGTTTGTTAGATGATCTGATTTTGCTTAGATTGGTATATCACATATATGGTGGATTAGAAGGAGTTCTCTTTTGAGACATCTTGACAATTGTGGCTCAAGCTTACACTTTCATGCTTCTGACTCTGCAACTTTGAGTAAGTCTCACAGTTTCTCCTTACCTCAGTCTCCCCATTGGGAAAGGGAAGTTGTTTTGAGGCATTCAACAGCAACGCCCAGCACAGCCCTGATGATTCTCCCACCCCTGGGGTCAAGGGTCAGCAAACTGTAGCCAGCAGGCCAAACAGAGCTCACTGGCTGTTCTTGTCAATAAAATTTCCCTAGAACATAGCCGTGTTCAATCTTGTACTTGTACCTAGGGCTGTATTCATGCAAGGACAGGAGAGTTGGATAAATATCACAGAGATTGTATGACCTACAAATTCTGAAATGGTGATTAGCTGTCTCTCTTCAGAAAAAAAAAGGTCTATGCATATTCCATCATTTCCTATTCCAAAGAGAAAAAGAGATAAGGGCCAGGAGGAGGAGGACAAGGTTTTACAATCATCTGGGCAGAGCTGACGCCTGTCAAGCAACTGCTAATTTCTGGATATGCCTTGGGAACTTAAGAGGAAGCAGAGAGGATTGCAAGCTTGTACAACCACTCTGGAAATCAGTCTGGCGGTTCCTCAGAAAATTGGACATAGTACTACCGGAGGATCCAGCAATACCTCTCCTGGGCATATATCCAGAAGATGTCCCAACCGGTAAGAAGAACACATGCTCCACTATGTTCATAGCAGCCTTATTTATAATAGCCAGAAGCTGGAAAGAACCCAGATGCCCCTCAACAGAGGAATGGATACAGAAAATGTGGTACATTTACACAATGGAATACTACTCAGCTATTAAAAAAATGAATTTATGAAATTCCTAGGCAAATGGATGGACCTGGAGGGTATCATCCTGAGTGAGGTAACCCAATCACAAAGGAACTCGCACAATATGTACTCACTGATAAGTGGATATTAGCCCAGAAACTTAGGATACCCAAGATATAAGATACAACTTGCCAAACGCATGAAATTCAAGAAGAATGAAGACCAAAGTGTGGACACTCTACCCTTTCTTAGAAATGGGAACAAAACACCCATAGAAGGAGTTACAGAGACAAAATTTGGAGCTGTGATGAAAGGATGGACCATCTAGTGATTGCCATATGCAGGGATCCATCCCATAATCAGCTTCCAAATGCTGACACCATTGCATACACTAGCAAGATTTTGCTGAAAGGACCCAGATATAGCTCTCTCTTGTGAGACTATGCCGGGGCCTAGCAAACACAGAAGTGGATGATCACAGTCAGCTATTGGATGGGTCACAGGGCCCCCAATGGAGGAGCTAGAGAAAGTACCCAAGGAGCTAAAGGGAACTGCAACCCTATAGGTGGAACAACAATATGAACTAACCAGTACCCGGGAGCTCTTGTCTTTAGCTGCATATGTATCAAAAGATGGCCTAGTCGGCCATCACTGCAAAGAGAGGCCCATTGGACTTGCAAACTTTATATGCCCCAGTACAGGGGAACCCCAGGGCCAAAAAGGGGCAGTGGGTGGATAGGGGATTGGGGGGGTGGGTTTGGGGGACCTTTGGGATAGCATTGAAAATGTAAACGAGGAAAATACCTAATTAAAAAAAAAAGAGGAAGCAGAGAGGGTTTAGGGAGGTTCTGTGCAAGTGTTCTAAGAGACCGGAACACCAAAGGCAGTGTCAGCAAGGATTCCTGAGTAAACACTGTCCCTGAGATCTCCTCCACGATACCCAAGCCTGCAGTGCCTGCACCCGCTCTTTGCTGCCCACATGGCCGGAAGTTTCGTGGGGGAGGGGGCCTCCAAGCATAGGCTCCTGTCTTGGGGACCTAGATCCCAAATGAGTAAAGGGAAATCTCAGAAGGAAGAAGGGGGAACCTGTCTTCTGGGAAACCGGCAGCACCATCAGGCTGTCACCCCTACAGGGAAGATAGCCCTGTGAGGGAGCCCCTCCAGGGTGGGAGGAATCCTGACAATCCTGACAATCTTACGAAGCTGAGCTTTGTAAGCACAGCTTCTGCAGGCTCATGTCTCACCCTGCCCAATCTTTGTGTTTGTAGCTACCTGTCAAACCATCTCCGTGGGGTGTGGCGGGTGTCATGAGCCTCAACATTTTAAAGAGTCTTCGAGATGCTTTTCGCCTGCAGTCAGGCAATGCTCAGGACACTTGTTAGCTCCGGCCATTTGTCCCTGTGCACCTGGTTCCAGCTACAGCTCATTATCTATCTGCCTTAGCATTGGATAGTCTCTTCCGTAATAAACTCTGTGTGTCCAGTACATAACGTCCTACATCTGTTCCCAGACTTGAGGGAAGGCGCTCAGCTAGTGAAGTCACTTAACTATGAAATTAGGAAGCTGAGGGTCAGGGAGGTCGCCTGGGGCTGGGTAGCTGGTGAGTGGAGCTGGAGCAGCAACTGCAGCCCCTGTGTGTGCCAGGACCTTCATTATGCTGTTCAGAATCCCCGAACAGCATCATCATATGTATCGTATACAAACCTTGTACTTCAGGAAAATGATGGAGGCAAAACCAAAACAGAGGTCAGTCTGAAGGAAGGAGGAGGAACAGGTTAGAGCTGAAGGAAGGAGGAGGGACAGGTTAGGGCTGAAGGAAGGAGGAGGGACAGGTTAGGGCTGAAGGAAGGAGGAGGGACAGGTTAGGGCTGAAGGAAGGAGGAGGGACAGGTTAGAGCTGAAGGAAGGAGGAGGGACAGGTTAGGGCTGAAGGAAGGAGGAGGGACAGGTTAGAGCTGAAGGAAGGAGGAGGGACAGGTTAGGGCTGAAGGAAGGAGGAGGGACAGGTTAGAGCTGAAGGAAGGAGGAGGGACAGGTTAGGGCTGAAGGAAGGAGGAGGGACAAGTTAGAGCTGAAGGAAGGAGGAGGGACAGGTTAGAGCTGAAGGAAGGAGGAGGAACAGGTTAGGGCTGAAGGAAGGAGGAGGGACAGGTTAGAGCTATCCTAAGAGGTTCTTGACATTGCAACTGCATCCGACACTTGTGTAGGCCTTCACAGACACGTGTTCTACATGCAGGAGACTGCTCTTGAAATCTGTCAGGAGAAAATTAATTGGACAGCATAGAAGTAAAGTTTTTTTTCCATTAAAAAAAAAAACCTTTAAGAAAGAACTTCAGGACTAAGGGTCCTCTGTGTTTATGTGTGCTAGAGAGAGAGAGAGAGAGAGAGAGAGAGAGAGAGAGAGAGAGAGAGAGAGAGAGAGAGAGAGAGGAGAGAGAGAGGGGAGAGGAGAGAGAGAGATGCACCCACATGGAACTCCAGGTTTACATAGGAGCCATACATTCAGGGTTTAATGGTTTAATGACATCTTCTTTTGGGATGTGTGTTTTGTGTGTGAGAAATGGTGGGGCCATGAACCATGCCAGAGTCTTACAAGTCTTGCTTAGATACTATCTCTCCTCACAGTTCACCTTTCTAGGAAGATAAGTTTGCCACCACCCACTCCCCAAACCCAGCCCAATGGTCACTGTTACCATCTTCAAAGGGGTTGGGTGTGGGTAGAGCAGAGTCAGGGACTAGAGGGACTCTTGGACCTCTCTGAATGTCACCAATTCCAGAGGAAAGGGAACATTAACCATTTAGTTAAAAAAGAGTAAAATTTAATAGGAAAAATAAGTAAGTCTGATACCACAATCAGCCCAGAGAGTGCTGGAGAAGGAAGAAATCCGCTCTAGCTTGCTTTCTGACTGAGTCTCGTGTAGCCAGTCACACTGGAGCTACACCATGTAGTTTGGTCTGAGAAACTTGCTATTCGCCGCACTCTCGTGACCAGTAGATACTTACTAGAACTGTATAACCCCCAACTCGTTCCAGACCTATCCCATATAAACCTGCATTCTAAACAGGAGCTCTGGGCTTCACTTCAAATAAACATTTGGGATTCAACGACTACTTAGAGAAGAGCTAGATTATTTCTGCCATGATTGTTAAATGTGTCATCTTTCTATCTGGCGTAAAGTCACCACTGTTCCCATCAGAGAGCGGGACGGAGAGGCTGAAAAGGCTGCCCGGTGAGAAGCATGGAGAAGGACTTACTTACCAAGCACCAAGTTTTGCCAACCCTGCAGCCTGATGTCTTTATTGCCCCTTTCTCTACCTCTGGACTTGAGGGCTGACATCTCTCTCAGCAATGCTGAGAGTGGCCAGCTTGAAATAACCCACAGCACTCTTGGAAATTGCTTTGACCTTTAGCTACATAAGCCTTCAGGACTTGGCAGCCCTCTCCCTGAGAGGGGAAAGCAGCTTACCTCTCAGTCTTGGCAGAACTGAGTTTTTAATCTCACCTGGAACATACTTGTGATACATTTCGGTGACTTTTCAGGTTCAGGCAAGACATACACTTCTGTGACGTGAACCCTACCCGCAAGCCTTTGTCTTTCTTAGTCCAAGCTTTGCCTAGGGGCAAGTGTCTGTCCTGTCCCAGGCTAGTGGGAAGATGAGAGCTGACAGCAGCTGCTGGGGCATAGGAAGAAGAGAGGCAACCATCAGTTAGCATCATTCATGCCTATAACATGAAGCCACAAGGTCAGATACTAGGAGGACAGATAGGCCATTTCATTAATTCGCATGTGCCCCCTTCAAAAGTTCATGCCTGGAGATCCAATAATCCCGTATCCAGGGATCTACCCTGAGGAAAGAGCAGGGCCTCAAAAAGTTATGCAAGATAAATGTCATCTCAACAAAAATATATAAAAACAAGAAGTTCAGAGCAGAGCCCATGCCCTCAGGGTCTACCCAAAAGAAATATATCTATGGAAAGAAACTAGAATTTACATTTAATATTTTAACATTTTAAAATATGAAGGAAAATAGTCTTGCTACTATATAAAGCATCAGTTGGTCCTTGCTTCCTTAAGTGGCCCCTGAATCAGTCATATTTATGTAATTCTCTGAGGAAAAGGCAGGAATTTCACAGCTTGGGTCTTTACATGGCTGTAAGTGGTAACTGAGTATACGCACACAGAGCTTTCCCAATGGCTGAGCAGCATCATGGAGGTCTCCCCCAGCTCCATGAAGGGAAAGCAGCAGTGCTGACTATGGAGCCCCACTCTGTGCATGCACAGAGTCCTCGCCAGTGATCCTGGTTCAGCTTCTTAACTTTTATTTTTATGTATCTGGGCTGTCTGCATGGATGTTTGTGTACCACTTTCATGCCTGCATGCCCACAGAAGCCAGAAGAGGATGTTTGATTCCCTGGAACTGGAGTTACACACGGTTGTGAGTCGCCATGTAGGTTGCTGGGATTTGCTCTTAGTCCTCTGTAAGAGCAGATAGCTGTAAGATGGCTTAACCGCCAAGTCCAGTTCCTGTTACCAGTTTCTTAATGGAAAGTTATACTGTCCCAGGGTCTCCCAATTCTAAAGTGTTCTAAGGGCCTCTGAGGTCTCTCAGGAAGAAGTGTCCAGCAGAGTCCATGCTAGCTTCCCTTTCCTCAAGAGCTCGTCACCTTTGCGCCAGCTTTGACCTTCTCCTCCATGCTGCTGGAGGCACCCATCAGCACTCAGCTTTTCTGTACAAAGAGCTAAGCATGGGACTGAGATGCAGGGAGAAGCGCTCTTCTCAGCAGACATCCCTGTTAGTTAAAGGAATATCACATCTGTCAAGAGAAACTGGCCCAAAGCTCCCCAGAATTTTGGCTCTATAGATCGATACAGTTTTCTAATGTAAAAGCTCCTCTTTGAAATACTAAAACTGGTTTTAAAGTCTTTTCTGAGAGAGGTTTCATTGAATCGTTGTGCATCTCAGAACCATTAAAAAAAAACCCTCATGTTGTTTGGAATAAATCTTGTTAATGTGCATGTGATAATTGAATTCATCTCTGATTGATGCAGCATCACCTGTGGCAAGGGTGGGTTATTAGCTTTGCTTCTCCGATTGCCCTTGACTGTCACCTTGAGTGTATAGGAATGCTGATGAAGTCAATAAGGGATATGCATTGTTTTTTTTTTTCCCCAGACACAAAGACTATTACCAATGCAGTGACAGACATGTCTCCTGGACCAATGGTTTTCAACAGTGCAGTGGCTCGGACCAAGATGAAGCGCATGAAGGAGTAAGTAGCGTGCTGCCTGCCTCCAAAGTGATGCTAGAGGACCAACCGTTTGATCTGATCATGTGATCTTGTCTTAGTTCCCTTAGGTGTCATAACTAAGCGCCTGATGATTGGATAATTTCTAAACAGTAAAAAGCCATTTTTCATAACTGTGGGGATTGGGGAGACAAAGATCACAGTGGTAGGATTTCCTTGTTTGGTGATAACTGGATGTCTCTATTTCCAAGATGGCACCTTATCACTTCATTCTCTCACGGTGATCGGCAGAAAGGCAGAGGCGCTATGTGGAACACCCTTTATAAAGGCCTTAATTTCTGTGTTGCTCACAGTCAGCTATTGGATGGAACACAGGGCCCCCAATGGAGGAGCTAGAGAAAGCACCCAAGGAGCTAAAGGGGTCTGCAACCCTATTGGAGGAACAACAATATGAACTAACCAGGACCCCCAGAGCTCCTGTCTCTAGCTGCATATGTAGCAGAAGATGGCCTAGTCGGCCATCATTGGGAAGAGAGGCCCCTTGGTCTTGCAAGCTTTATATGCCCCAGTGCAGGGGAATGCCAGGACCAAGAAGTGGGAGTGGATGGGTAGGGGTGTGGGGGGGAGGGTATGGGGGACTTTTGGGATAGCATTGGAAATGTAAATGAAGAAAATACCTAATAAAAATTAAATAAAAAAATTTTTTAAAAAAGCCTTAATTTCACTTACTAGGAGGAACCTCTAAGGTGTTATCTATCCCCTCCAGCTGTGGCACTGTGAAAGTAGAAGTGTTAAGTACTTGCAAAGCAGTGAGCAACAAGCCTGTGGTAGACTTTTCCAAAGGAAAGAATGCTAAAGAAGACAGGGTAACGTTCCCCAAGTAATCCCAAACCCAAGAAGACAAAAAGTAGAGTGTGTGTGTGTGTGTGTGTGTGTGTGTGTGTGTGTGTGTGTATGTGTGTGTGTATGTGTGTGTGTATGTGTGTGTGTATGTGTGTGTGTGTGTGTATGTGTGTGTGTATGTGTGTGTGTGTGCATGTGTGTGTGTATGTGTGTGTATGTGTGTGTATGTGTGTGTGTATGTGTGTGTGTATGTGTGTGTGTATGTGTGTGTATGTGTGTGTGTGTGCATGTGTGTGTGCATGTGTGTGTGCATGTGTGTGTGTATGTGTGTGTGTATGTGTGTGTGTGCGCATGTGTGTGTGTTTGTGTGTGTGTGTGTATGTGTGTGTGTGTGTGCATGTGTGTGTGTATGTGTGTGTATGTGTGTGTGTATGTGTGTGTGCATGTATGTGTGTGTTTGTGTGTGTGTGTGTGTGTATGTGTGTGTGTGTGTATGTGTGTGTGTGCATGTGTGTGTGTGTGCGTGTCCGTGTGTGTGTTCCTCAAGCCCCATCTACTCTAGTTTTTGAGGTAGGCATCACTGGCCTGCAGCTCCCTGTTTGGGTTAAGCTGCTTAGACAATGAGTCCCAGAATCTCCCTGTCTCCAGCTCCCCAGTGCTGCGTTTTAAGATCCTCATGCTGGAAAGGTAATCTATACTCACCAACTGAACTGTTTTCCCAGCCCCATAAAAGTAAATCCCGAGGCTTAAGAATCATCTTATAGCTCCCTTATCCCATCTTTAAGACACAGCAGAATGGCAAGCCCCATGCTACTCTCAGAAGCTGGGGTCTCATCTCCATCCTTCCCAGACTGGCTTCACGTGCTGGTAACTCTATGGGAGTCGCCTTAGTCCCACAGTTCTGCTAGATACTGCTTTATCAGGAGTCATCTGTAGTAGTCCTACCCCTGAGACCATTCTGTGCCTGGACTTCGAGGCTCTCCAGTACATACTGAATCTAGGGGGGGATAGCTATGGCTCCTCTCCACAGATCTTATACTCTGTGTACTTGAAGACTTAGCATTGCGCCGGCCCTGCCAGAAGTTACAGCGTGTTCCTACCAGAGCAGTGGTTTAAGCTACAGCTAAGTCTATTTGAGCCTCAAAACATTGTGCCCAAATACATGAATCAGAAACTTGAGTTAGTACCGGCCAGTCAGCCTGAAGTTGCATGAGATCTGGACTTCTCCTACAAAACTGTTATCCCTCACAACCCTGGTACTCTGTGGTGATGACATACCCTGGAGGATCTCTATGGTGCTTTGGGGATCATTCTTCCATTGTTGTGATGTATAATATTCAGCTTCATTTTATTCAGACGAACCTCCCCAAACACTTGTTTGAATAGACAATTGGCATTCTTTCTGAAACATGCTTTTGTGTTGTTTACAAGATCACACTGAGAAATGTCATTTTAAACTCACTTTTCTCTTTTTACACTTTGCTATAAGAAGTCACGAGGAAGCATGCCTCAGTCTGTGCACTTTGTCTAGAGATTTCTTCTTCCAAATATGCATTTCCATCATCAGCAAACTTTCTTCCTTCTATTGAACTTGAACGTGGACAGGATTCAGCCAAGTGCTTTGCCACCTTATGGTGAGGATGGCTTTTCCTCCAGTTCCTATAACAGCTTCTTTCTGGGTTGGCATCAGAGCAGCTCTCACCATTCATCTCTACTCGGTGTTCTTGTTCACGACCACTTAGACAAGCTCTGAACAACCCGAGGATCTTCCAGATCTCTTCTTCTTGTCCTTCATCAGAATAGCACTGTAGAGTCTAGCCTCTACCTGTTGTGCCATCCCAAAGCCACATCCACATATTTAGGTATTTGCTATGTGACACTTCCAGGAAACAAATTCTATCTTAGACCTTTTGTGTTTCTGCAGAAAAATACCTGGAACTGGGTAATTTGTAAATAGACCAATTTATTATAAGGGGTAGAAATCCGAGACACTAACGTGTTTAGTGTCTGGTGAGGGGTCAGCTGCTGCTTCCCAGGTGGCACCTCAAGTGCAGTGTACTCATGTGGCAGGAGGGACAGAACGGGGAAAGGGAGAGGAGGGGTCCTAGCCAGTTCCCTCTAACCATTTTATGAACTTGACAAACCTCTTCATGACAGTTGAATTTTCACAACGTGATTGGATCTCAAACGGCTCTAGTTCTTCAAATGGTGGCATTGGAGTTGATATTCACTGTGCATTTTGGGGGAACACAACACTGAAACAGATGATACTTCAATGGCCTCCACAGCAAAACTATATGCAGAGCTAGATGGGGGGTCAAGGATGCTGACCAGGGTAGGTCTGGGTCTCCATCCTGAGTGCCTGGGACAGATTCTGTGGCAAGGAAGAAATGCTTCACCTCCTGGTCTTGCTGCTCTCATACATCCACGTTTATGGGTCAGAACCCATGGGATATGTAGGAAATGTGTTTAGGCTTTGTGAGCTTACAGTTACTGTTACAACTATTCAGCTCCGGTGTTATAACACAAAAGCAACCATGGGCAGTGTGTTAATAATTAGACATGCCTGTAACTCCAAACAACACCATTTTGAGGCTGAAATGTTAATTTTGTATAATTATCAGACCTCCCAGGGATTGTTCTTTTTTGTTTTTGTTTTTTTTCTTTCTTTTTATGGTACTATGATTGAGTTCAGGGCCTGAACATGTTAGGACAAGAGCTCTGGCAGTAAGTTTTTTTTTTTTTAACCACTAAATTATAAAGACAGTTCCTAACTCACAAGATGCACAAGCGTGAGAGGGTGTGGATGCTGCCTGTGGACTGTGTTTTGATGGCCCATACTATGGATACTCCAACTCAGACGTTTCCCTATCACCTAAATGAATTGTTAGAGAAGGAGAGGGAGAATCGTGTCCCAAACAGATTGCTTGTGAATTGCCCTCACAATATACTGTATTATCCAGGCCATTGTTTGAAATAAATACATGTCTTAGTCAGGGTTTCTATTCCTGCACAAACATCATGACCAAGAAGCAAGTTGATGAGTAAAGGGTTTATTCAGCTTACACTTCCATGTTGCTGTTCATCACCAAAGGACGTAGGGCTGGAATTCAAGCAGGTCAGGAAGCAGGAGCTGATGCAGAGGCCATGGAGGGATGTTACTTACTGGCTTGCTTCCTCTGGCTTGCTCAGCTTGCTTTCTTATAGAACCCAAGACTACCAGCTCAGGGATGGCACTACCCCCAACGAGCCCTCCCCCCTTGATCACTAATTGAGAAAATGCCTTACAGCTGGATCTCATGGAGGCATTTTCTCAACTGAAGCTCCTTTCTCTATGATCACTCCAGCCTGTGTCAAGTTGACACACAAAACCAGCCAGTATAATACATCACTTAAAATTATTACCAAACAATGCTGTGAGCATGCTTAGATACTCATTGTGAATTCTGCCTATACCAGGATGCTCACAGGGTAACACAGTTACCATGACAACAAGTGAGTCCCAGGAACTGGAAAGTGGGGAGCTTGGGGCTTATTTTCACATCTTTTCCTACCTCCATCTCTCCGGATGAGGAAGAAGTAAAAGATTATTAATTTCTCAGTTGGTGGTCTTTAAAGAAAGAACAATAGCTGACTTATTTCACTCCTGAACATTAGTGTGGCCATGGGGGCTTTTTGTTCCTATTTAACACTTCATTACTTTTGCAATGTGCATAACCTCCGATTACCTAGAACAATATAAAATGCTTTAAATAATTTAAATCAAAGAGGCTTTGCCAAATTGAACTGACCAATGTACATTGTAGTTATTTTATTTTTACTGGTAATTTGTTTTCTTCCCTAGGTGTTTGTTTGTTTACAGTATATTTTGATTATATTCTTTTCTCTCCTCTAATTCTTTCCAAATCCTCCCCACCTACCCAACTTCAAGTGTTTTCTCTCTCTCTCTCAGAAAACATAAAAATAAGTCAAAATGAAAAAAATATCAAAACCAAAAGTACATACACACACACACACACACACACACACACACACACGCAGTCCATTTGTGGTGGTCATCATGGGGCCTGCCCTGGAGTGTGGTTCATACGCCCAGTGACACTCCATTGGGGAAAACTGATTTCCCTTCCCCACAGGTACCGATTGCAGACAGCTTCTTGGTTAAAGGTGGGACTTTGTGGACTTTGCCTTCTCTGTGCTGGGACTTTGTCTTCTTTATCTCTTGACTAAATATGACCAAGTTTGTGCGAACCAATGCACTTCAGTTCTCTCCCACTTGGATGGGACTGATCTTTTGGGTTAAGGAAAAACAAACAAACAAACAAACAAAAAACCTATGGTCCCCTTGTAATCCATGTCAAAAAGCACTATACCATTCTAGAAAAAAAGAAAGTGAAAGAAGGGAGGAAGGAAGGAAGGAAGGAAGGAAGGAAGGGAGAAAGGAAGGAAGGAAGGAAGGAAGGGAGGGAGGGAGGGAGGGAGGGAGGGAGGGAGGGAGGGAGGGAGGAAGGAAGGAAGGAAGGAAGGAAGGAAGGAAGGAAGGAAGGAAGGAAGGAAGGAAGGAAAAAGGGAGACAGATAAACAGAGACAGAGTTGAGGCGGCAGAGCTGTGCATCTTCTGCGAATGCTGTTTATCCAGATTCTCAGACTCAGGACCCAGTGAGAGAAGAGGAGTCCTGCTGTCCCTCACTGCAGTGATGCGCATGCTCATTGTGCAGGTGTCAACTCTGAAAACCCAGAAAAGAGCAAGGAATGTCAATCCGAGGAGAGGCTGCCCATCAGCCGATGCAATCAAGTTCTTGGCTTTACTAAAACAGGAAGTTTTCTAAGACCTTTGCTGAGTGGGTTTTTTTCTTTGCATTTGTTGTTGTTGTTGTTGTCGTCGTTATTGTTGTTGAGACAGGGTCTCACTTCATACTCCAGGTTGGCCTGAAACTCACTGTTCCCCTGCTTTCATCTCCTTAGTGATGAGATTATAGACATGGGCCACCATACTGGCTCAGCGTCAACTTCCTGGCCTGCACAGTGGTAGCATTCTTTCTGCAGCTGAATCCTTGGAGGACTCAGGATGGAGATGAATGTGCAGAAGGGTTTGGGGGGCAGGGTGCTCCTAAGATTGACACATGTTCCTTAAAAAAAAAAGGAAGTGCGCTGTCTGTGAAGAAATGCGTGTGTGTGTGTGTGTGTGTGTGTGTGTGTGTGTGTGTGTGTGTGTGTGTGTGTCTGGGTCTACAGGTCCCACCTTTTGTCTGTGGAGGTCCGGGGACAACTTTCAGAATTCAGTCCCTGTCTTTCACATTATTGAGGTGTAGGGGCTTCTCGTTTCTGCCAAGTTTTGCACTCCAGCTTTGTCCTGCTAGTGCCAGATGATTCTCCCATCTCTGCTTCCCATCTCTCTATGGGGGTGCTGGGGTTACAGATGTGCTGGGGTTACAGATGTGCTACCCCATTCAGCTCTATTCCTGGTTCTGTTGGGTCACACTCAGGCCACCAGGCGGCACTCACCAGGTGAATGAGTGGAAGACTCATCATCTTCCCAGCTCATGGCTTCCTGCTGATCTGGACCCAGGCCAGGACTGGACATGGCCTTCAGCTGTCATGACTGGCATTTATGATGGAGCTGTTCTTCAGTCATTCTTTGTCCTCGTGACCTTGCTGATGTATGACAGTCTTGTAAGATGTCCCTCATTTGTCTTGTGGTTCCTTATTATTGGACTCAGGCTAGACATTTTGGTGGTATCCTATGTACTCAATTCTGTGAGCCCATGTGAAATGTAAGCTTTTTAACTCTGGAAAGTTGAAGACTATATAAAAACCATCCAGTATGAATCACCCCTTCACCAAGACTCAGCAACCCCAGCAAGCCTCAAATCATGGCCGATTTTGTTTTTTCTACATTTCATCAATTCTTCCTTGTTGAGTTAAAAGTTTATTGTAACTTCTATTTATTTATTTCAATTTTATCCATTAATATTTTCAGTAAATTGAGTGTTCTGTGTTGGGGATAGATAGTACGTAGATTTCCACATTTGTTAATCAGTACCTACAAAGACATTGGAACATTGGAAGAAAAAACGAGAAATAAGTATGGATGTCATTTTGCTGAACAAGTCTATCCAAAGAGATTGCTACTTACAGATGGATGCATGCATCCATGGGTGGCTAGATGCATGGCTGGGTGGGATGGTTTCAGGAGCCTCCTAAAACCCCTATAATAGAGTCAGGTTTCTAAACGTTGTTGAGAAGACCATTTTTATCACCATAAGCTAATTTCAGTCCTGGGTCTAGGCTACATTTGGATGTGAGAACGTATACCCTGTGGATTAACAGCCAGTCAGAGATCATCTCTAAGGAGAGTGGCACACTGTCACCAACAGAAGGCTCTTTTGACTCACACAGGCTAAAAGCAAGAAGACGGGCTCATTCCATCTGAACAGACAATTCTCTTAGACTCGGCTTTCCACATCTAGTGGTCTCATTAGTGTCTCAGACCTTATAACAGCATCAGCATCTCCTGGAGGCTTGTGACAAACTCAGGCCATCTGGCATTGCCACTCCTGCATCAGAACTTGCCTTGTATCAAACTAGAGAATCATAACACATCAAAGTTGGAGAAGCATTGACCTGAGACCCTCACCCTGAGGAGACGTTTCCTGCCAATGAAGAGTCATAATAAAAGCCAAATGACACGTAAATTATATTCATAGTAATATGTTTGTTATAATACTCAAATTTTAGGACTTGTTTTGCATTTATTATAATAAGGAAAATGTATAATTGATACACAGTGAAGCCTACCGCCCCTTTAACATATGGTTCTGGGGTTTGGCAATAGCATTACTTTTATTTATGTGAAGTATGGAATCTCATTGGCATTCACACTTCTAAGTACATACTTCCATCAGATTTGACAGCACAATCAAGATTAAGGAGCAGTTCATCTTCTCCTAAATTCTCTAATGGTGCCCTTGCGTGGGCTACATCCTTCCATCATACCTTGTCCCTCTTGTCCCTGGCAGCCCCCGTCTGTCTTCTCTCTGTGTCTGTATTTCCTTTTCTAAAATGTCACATAACTAGAGTTACCATTAATTACACTATAGACCATGAGTGTGACTAGGATTGTGAATGTAGATCTAGTTAAAGAATTTGGCTGTGTTAGATCCTGAGTTTCTCTATCACCCCCTTTGAATAATCATAAGGAGAAGCAAGTTTTGAGTTAGTCCCTGGCATCTCGATAGCATTTGTGACTAAAGTGTCTAGTCCTGAGAGTGTCCTGTTGAAGGGACTTGACACCTAGAGAAGTCGAGGCTAAACTTCTAGTTTAACCACTAGATATTTGTCAGGTTCTTGTGATTGTTGAGAGAAATATCTTAATTAGGGTTTCATTGCTGTGAAGAGATATCATGACCACTGCAACTCTTACAAAGGAAAACATTTCAATGGAACTGGCTTATAGTTTCAGAGGTTTAGTCCATTACTGTCATGGTGAGAGCATGGTGGTATGCAGGCAGACATAGTCTGGAAAAGAAGCTGAGAGTTCTACATCTTGATTCACAGGCAGCAGGAAACTTGTGTGCTACACTGGGCATAGCGTGAGCATATAAGAATATCTCAAAGCCCACTTCCACAGTGACACACTCCCATAGTGACACACAAGACCATAACTAATAGAGCCATTCCCTATGGGCCAAGCATTCAAACACATGACTCAATGGGAGCCATTCTTATTTAAACCACCAGGTCTGAATAAGACCTGTCATATTTTTGTCTGTATTTCCAGACAGAAAGAAGACAGACAGGCCTTAGTGCCTAGGCATGATAGAAGTAGCTTCCACTGTCATAATCAAGTGAGATTTCTGGGGATTAGATCTGCCCTATCAAGACTCAACCTGATAATAGGAAGCCATGGAGGAGACCTGAGGATCTGAGCTGGGCAGAGACAGATACCTTGCTTTTTTGAGGCAAGGTCTCTCACTGAACCTGGAGCTCATCAGGATAGACTGGGTGCCCAGCAAGCTCCAGAGATCATCTTGTCTCTGAACCCCCAACCGTGGGTTTGCGAGTGGCTGGGGATTGGAATCCAGTTCTTCATGCTTGCAGAGCAAGCACTTCCCTGATTGAGCCATCTCCCCAGCCTCTCATATATAGTCTCTGTTGAAGATGAGAGGCTGCCCGGTGCTCTGATGTGTTGAATAGATGCAAGCACAGCTGGTATGGTGTGTGCACTTTCCAGTGCTCCATGCTGCGTCCTCTTCCTCTTGTGTGTCATCGCCAGATGGCAGTAGGTCTTAAGTCTGCTGAGTGCTGGGAGTGGATGGGGGGCACCTGTGAGAAAAGAAGGGAGAGAGAGGCGGGGAGAGACTATGAATACATTTCTGCCAGTTTCATTGTTGAGCTTGCCTGTCAACCATTTGAGATGATATCTTACTAAGGTCAGAAAACAGCTTTGGCAGAGAGGGCTAAAGTCAACTCTTTAGAGGCTGCAGGAGGCACGAGAAGGTTCCAGAAGCAACACTGAGGTCAAATGCAGTAATTGGCTCAGTCTAAAGTAGCAAGTCTTCGGACTTGCATGTTGTTTAAAATCGGTCCTTGGCTTTCAATCACAAGAAGGCCTTAACAGAAGAAGGTTACGTGGTAGGTGAGAAGCCCATGGCCTTTGCTGTCCTTCTCAGTAGCTTGATACATAGCTCATAGCACAGTGGCAATGGCTTATAGGAATCATGGCCGAGCAGTATGCTTGTTAAGGAGATGTTTTCCCCAAGGAGGACACGAGGTTTGCACTGGTGTCAGTTCAGGTTCTGAGTCAAACCAAAGCTGCTGCAGCAGTGGGATGTGAATGGCAGTGGGATGTGAAGGAGGGCTTGCTCTGAACACTTTCCTCTGTGTGGGGAGTGCACTAAGCCAGACACCTGCTATTGCAAGCCGCTCTTGCCTCAGGTTTATGAAGTGGGCAGGCCACCTTGTTTTGACAACAATGAAGTGGTATTTGCAAAGGTTCTAAAACCTTCCCACTGTCTGACATCTCAGGAGTAGCCAGGCTATATATATCAAGATGTCTGAGAGCCTAAATCCCAGTGTTGGTAAGCATGCCCAAGGGGAGATGGGAGCAGGGCTGGGTGGTGCAGAAGTCCAGGTCCTTCAGGAATCCCAGGGAGCCTTGTTATTTTCACAGGAATTCTATGTACCTGGAAGCACTCCTGAGCCTCTGCACTCTAACCTGGTCATCACTGACACATGGCGAGCACACTTAACTGGTAGAAGGAAAGGGCAAGTGGAACGTCATCGTGAAGCAGGCAGCCAGGACTGGTCTTTCTGTTCTCAAATCCCATTCCTGTCTACCTGGCTCTCTGTATCAGTACAGATTTTGATAACATCTCATTTGTTAACTCTCTCTCTCTCTCCCTCCCTCCCTCCTACCCTCTGTCTCTCTCTGTCTCTCTGTCTCTCTCTGCCTCTCTCTCTCTCTCCCTCTCTCTCTGTGTGTGTGTGTGTGTGTGTGTGTGTGTGTGTGTGTGTATAAAGAACTTAGTATTTCAGCATTTCCAGTGCCTTATGAGTAAAGCCAGCTCTGTCTTATTGGTTAAAATCATCCCTTCAGTTGAGAAACAGATGGAGCTGTGGTTCTTTTCATTGAGTTTTCAAATTTGATTTGAAAGATGATAGATACAACTCAGCATTCCTGTTCTTTAATAAAAGGCAAGTGTCATGGAACAGCTCTGAAGGAAGATAACTACCAACTAGCACAATGAAACAGCAAAGCTTATATATAAGGCTTGGTAACCAACAAACCAGGGCACTTTTTTTCAAAGAGATGCAGTGTTGAAATATGTATGTGTGGTTTAAGAGACCCTTCCAAGAGCCTCTCAGACCTCTTTGTCTATTATATTAGGGGCTGGGATGGATTAATTAATATTTTCTTTAGTCTGTTGAGCATGAGGCAGCATGTCATAGACATATCACAGACAACTTAGACAATTGAAAGAGTGGTTCAAAAGGCTGGAAGAAAATGGGGACTGAAGAGGTAAAGAATCCATGGTTGGTTGGTTGGCTTGCTTGCTTGCCTGTTCTATTTTGTTTTAAAAGGTGAGAATGGTGGCATACTCTTATAATCCCTGTGCTGCAGAAGCCAACATGGGAGGATACCCAGGGCTTATTGGCCAACAAGCCTAGCCTACTTGATGAGTTACCGGATGGTGAGAGAGGCGGTCATTGACAAAAAGGTGAATGGCACCTTCGAGATAGCAGCCAAGGACCACACAAGTGTAAACACACACATATGCACACACACACACACACACACAGAGAGAGAGAGAGAGAGAGAGAGAGAGAGAGAGATCAGAAATGGGTGCCATATGCCTGTGAGTGGTGCCAGTGCTCTTGAAATTCAGAGCAGAGACCCATCTCTTCCAAGAGGGTGGGCACATCCATGCCCTGCTGCCTGACATAACTTCTGTGTCTATTTCTCCTGTTCAGGAATGGCAACCATTCCCATGAAAGCAAGGTTTTGTACACAGAGCTGGTCCCTACCATTCCACATGTAAGCAGTTCAGTTTGACCCTCAGCCCATGCCTGTGGTCATTCAAAGCTTAGATTCCTGGGTGTTATGAAGATCTTGTCCTCTGGCTTCTCTCTGTTTTGCTCCCATTCTATAACATGTAGATTTAATGTGAAAATCTAACCTCCATATTGATTTTCTCCACTATAGTTTAACCAGATCTTTCTTTGTAAGGCCAGTTATCTCTTCAGAAGACTGGAAGCTGCTGACTGACAATGTCCTTGTGTCCCAAGGATGTAAGCATGTTCAGACTGATCCCTATTGTTTAATGGATAGTTTTCTAGCTCTGCCGTAGGCAGGAATAGGGGATGTAAGGGCTGAGATGGCTCACACAAAGAGCCATTCCTGGAAGTGCTGCCTCTCTGGATTCACTCATTGGTGCAAGGAGGAAGCAGGAATGGGCAGGGGCATAGTGGGTTGTGGTATAATCTCAAGAAGTCCTGGTCCCAGCATAAAAGCCACGGAATCTGGGATGTTTTAAAAAGCAAGGTGGTCTGTCTCTGCCCAGCTCAGATCCTCTGGTCATCTCCATGGCTTCCCATTATCAGGTTGAGTCTTGGTAGGATACAGCTGAATCTGGGATGGCCTTGCATTTGCCCCACATTGACACATGCGACTGAGCTTAGAACACAGTGAGCACCAGTCATTGGGTGAAGCATACAGGTCAGGAGTGAGCCCAGTGCAAACCGAGACCTTGGACTGAGCTGAGGACAATTTCTCAAGGGTTCTGAAGGCTTGGAATGCCAGCCAGATGTTGCTTTGAGCAGCTTGAAACAAGACTTCTTTCTGGAGAATGCTTTTCAGCTGGGTTCCTGAACCATTTCTTCTGTAGACACCCCCCCCCCCGGCATTCTTCATACCTGATCCTCAGGCTCTCAATTTCTTCTTATAGACTTCTCTAGGTGCTTTCTGTTCTAGATGAAGGGGCATCTGAAGCCTAATGGGTTGACAGCAGAATTCTGTTTTTTGTGTCTGAATGCTAAGAGGCCTCGCAGAAACATCTGGAGAAGAATGTGGGTGTCAGGGTCTTAACAGCCTTGAAACCTGGTTCTTCCCTCTGTGGATGTAGACAGACTCCTGGGCCTCTCGGTGCATTGGGTTCTCCGTCTTTGATATAGAGGAAAACGAAGCATCTAAGTGTTAAATTGTACCCTAAGTAATACAAAGAGGGCACCCAGTAAATGCTGGAGGCCCTCTTCTCTCACCTGTTGCTTGACCTTTCCAATTACCATGAGTTGATCCCTAAAAGATTATAAGAAATACTTCTTTCATTAACTTTCAATAACTATTCAAGTTTTAAATCAAGCAAAAAATCCCCCAAGGCCATCTCATTGTGGTCAACTTCAAGACAGGGGTAAAGAGATGGAGAGTGTATGGCTAATAGAGTCTGTCTGCCATTCAAGTGTCCCCTCGCTTGTTCTTATTTAAACTCATGTATTTTTTTTCTTATTTATTTTCACATCTGGGAGCAATAGGTACCATTTTGAGATGGCTAATCTTAACTATGTTAAATAAAGTTGCAATAAACTGATACAGCTGTTCCAATATTATTTGGAATACTTATCTGTTTGGTGATGACAACCCTGAACCAATCCCAACATAAGGCGACAGAAGCCTCATGTTTATGGATATATTCAGTGAGTTTGACTAACAGTTTCTAATTTGCTGTACTGGGTTCCAAGTTCATGGGACCTCGGGGAAGAGACTGACAGCTTCTCCCAGGCAGTAATGTATGTAGATATTGGCAAAAAGAAACCCCCATATCTACATTATTTTGGATTGTTTGTAATGGGTAGATTCAGGGCATCAGAGTTGTCCTTCCCCAAGCCCCAGCGGGTGTGACATTCTGAAATTCTCATCCCAGAACAGAATAATAAATAAACCTTAGAATAATTGGGAGGATAGTAGGGTCCCGTTATTCCCAAGTCTGTATGGAAGCATGGATGTTTTCTTGCTGGGTAGAGGGGTGATCTGGCAGGAACATGTGTACTCTTTCACATGGCCAGGAGTTCAGCAGATAGGGAGATCCTTGCCACGGGGACCTAAGAGTCAAAGGTTATGAGAATGGGATTTGTGTTTGTTCACTTGAACTACTTCAAGGCAGTTCCTGGGAATTTTATTTGGAGCCCAACACCATCTAAGAAGCTTGAGAGGACTAAATTGATATTTCTTTTTAAAGGGGTCAGCGGTTTGCTTGGTTAGTAAAGAACTTGCCCTGAAATCACAAGCACCAGTTTCATCCTCAGAACCCACGTAAAAATTCTGGATGTCAGGTCTGAGAGATGACTTGGGACAACCTTAGCTAAATCCTATAAAGCCTATGTAGAAAAACTGGGCATTGTCATGTGTGTTTAACCTTCACACTATGCAAAGGGAATCAGGAGACAAGGCCACCAGTGTAGCTCCAGATTCAGTGAGAAACCTGTCTCAAAGGGTAAAGCTAAGAGTAATGGAGAAGGACACCTAGCATCCTCCTCTAGCCTCTGCATGTGTGCATGTACACACATACATGTCAACACACATGTACATATACACACAAACATATACATATACACACATATGCATACATACAGACACATATACACAGGCACATGCACACAGACAGGTACACACAGGCATGCACACAGACAGGTACACACAGGCATGCACACGCGCACATGCACACACACACACACACACACACACACACAGAGTCTCACACACAAAGAATAATCAATGAGTATTGTTTTTTTCTGGCTAAGCAAGAGAGGGCTATGGATTAGATCTGTTCACTGCAAATCTTTCAACTGTCCAGACACCGAACAGCTGCCCATCTGAGTTAACTCTTTTATGTGTTCAATGCTATGAAATTCCCCCTAAAGCATTGTTTGTGCTAGGTCCCACAAAACTGTGAATTTCTCCAAGATGAGATCTGTCTGGAGGGACAATTCACATGCATGAATTATATATAGTTCATGTTCTCTACCTGGTCGATGGTTTCCATAGTTGGCTTCCACTCATAAGGGAGCTCTGATAAGCCATGGCTATGAACATTCACCTGTCTGTCTCTGCAGATTTTGTAGTCCATGTTTGCCCTGTGTCCTTAACTCTTTCTGAAACCTGAAGAGTTGTTTATTTTCTACCCAACCATTTGACTGAATGCATTGGCAACTTCTGAGCTTTCTTCTGAACTAGAGACTACAAGTCTTCCCTCAATTTTATCTTGTCCCTCTTAGCTTGGGATTTTAGAAAGCCTCCCAGAATGAACCAAACTCTCAGAAAGGGAGAGCTGTAGATGAGTGTGTCTCCAAAGGTATTCTTGTGTTGCAAGCTTAGTCTATAGTGTGGTGATGCTGAGAGATGGTGGAGCCTTTGAGAGGAGGAACCTCAGATAAGATGGTTAGTCATTCAGATGGACTAGGAAAACAAAGAAAGGAGATGGTTCTGTCTCTCTCTGTGTATCTGAATCTCTCTTTCTGTGTCTCTGCTCTTGTTCTCTCTCTCTCTCTCTCTCTCTCTCTCTCTCTCTCTCTCTCTCTCTCTCTCTCTCTCTCTCTCTCTCCTCTCCCTCATCGTCCCTCTCTTTCCTACTTCCTCCTCTGTGGATCCTCTGTCTTAAGCATCTGTCCTGTGGTTCCTTCCATCATGAGGTTTCTGCATGGCCAAGCAGAAGCTGGTGTCATGATGTCTGCATTCAGCAAGCCTTTTTCCTTCATGAAGTACATAACCTCAAATATTTCATAGAGTAATGGCAAACAGTAATACAGCAAGTGTTTAATTCAGAAGCATTTATTGACCTCCTACCATTTGTGGAAACTAGGGAGCATAGAGAAATAAAAGATTTACGTAATATTTGCCTTTGAGAGACTGGAAGTTGATCCCATTTAAGGATATATTCACTTTCTAAGACTTCATGAGGATCATTTTAAAAACTGACTCACAGTTAGCACGTCTGAATAGCATGTTTTGTTGATCAGGACTTTAACACTTATACCTGAGGAAAAAGTTTTAATTCGTGTTAGCATCAGAAAAGAAAAAGATATGATAAACTTAGCTGAATAACATAGAGGAAGTAAAAGATGAAAGAGAAATTAGGAAGTCTGGGTGCTGATCATCACTGTCCTGGCTACGTGTATAGCTTGGATCTGAGTTTCCACAAAGCCAGGTCAAATGGGCATCAAGATGGTACAGTCCTAGTAGTCAATATCAAGAATGCCAACATATTAGCAGTTCTTCAGGCAGGACCAATCTCTTCACATGGTGTTTTATGTAGAGTATGTTGACTGAAAGATCAGCCTGAGTAGTCTTAATTTCACAGGAAATGTAGTTGTGAATTTTATAAAGGTGGCTTGCTGGTGATAGAAAGCCACCCAATGAAGAACTAAACTGTGCACTATTTCAGGGTGTTAACTATGTATGTTTTCTATTCAATTCTCAAGTTAAACACATATGACCCTTGAAAAAGAGATTGGCACACAACTTAAAGCAGAATTTGATTTAAATAATCTGAGGAATAAGTGATGGGTGCTCTTGGCTGGTTTGGTGTCCATATCCTCTACTTTAGATTTATTTTATTCTATGTGTACAGGTGTTTTACCTACAGTATGTATATGAACTACATGAATGCCTAGAACCCATGAAGGGCAGAAGAGGGTGTCACATCCCTTAGATAGGAGTTACAGATGGTTGTTAGCCTCCATGTGGGTGCTGTGAATTGAACCTGGGTCCTCTAGGATAGCAACTCTCTAGCAACCATATTCTCTCCTTTCAGGCATTAATTAACAGGGGTGTTCTGATTTTCTATTTTTCATGGTCATGTCCCAATCAAAGAATTGACCCAAGGTAGAGAGAGCCCCATAAGTCTTCAGCTATGCTCCTGCTTCTGTTGGGTTAGCGCCTCATTGGTCTTCAGCTAAGCTTCTGCTGTGTTGCTTTGTCCATTCTTTCTGCAGTCCACTCTTACTCGGTGAACAGAGAAGACTAAAAGGAATGAAGCATGGAAGAACCTAACTCCACTGCCTGAAACATGCCAAGGATTTCTTTGCTTAATCCACTTTCTACTACATCATAAACACAATTTGTGAATACAAAAATAAGCAAAATCTAGTGGCTAAGCAAAGGGACAAAAACCTAGGAGTTACTTTATTCCCCTTTCCACTCCCTCTTGGTCTTTGCTTGATCTGTAGTTTTCTCTGTTAGACTCCTGTTCTCCCTGTGCATATTTGGACCACCACAATACTGAGAAATTCATTGGCATATATACTCTTTCCTAATTGATTCCTTGGGAAAAGCACAACTCTATATCAGTTAGACTCAAAGTTATTTGGATTATTAAAAAATAATTGACATAAAAATAATGTGTTGGACCTGAGCTTAGGAGGGCCTCTCATCGTCAGAAGCCAGGATGTTGTAAAGCGGCCTCCCCTCACCACCTGAAAGGCTCAGGAAGGCGCCCTTGTGAACTACAACCTCCAGACAGAGAGGTTCGGATCCCTCTGCTTCCGGATCACACCAAGATCTTCATGGCCTGGGGCATGCTTACAAAATGCAAAAAGAAAAAAATGGTTTTCAATTTTGTTTTTCTTTAAAGACCTTTTCTTTATTTTTTTGAGAATCTCCTGTGATATGTGTGTGTGTGTATTCCATACAATGAAATAAGATCAAGTCTATTCCCCATCCCCCCGCCACAACGTCTCATATTCTCCCAGCATGCTCAATGTTAGTACTGCGTATGTGCCTGGATGTGAGGCCATGTGCTGGGGTATGAGAAATCAGTGGCCATGTTCTCAAAAAAGAATGATTTTCCCTGTACTAGCAATTACTCAATGTCAGTATCTCCTCAGTAAGGGGTGGGCTCTGGAGACCACCTATGCTATTGTCTGTCTACATGGAAGGATGGTTGGTGTGGGTGTTAAGTTAGGGGCTGAGTGTTACCAGATGGCTACAGACAAAACACCCCTTTCACTCAGAAATGTAACACATTTTGAAAGGCATACATAGCATTACATCCCTGTTGCATGTCTCCAAAGGGACAAGTGACATGCTTGGTATAGTTTAGGCAGACTTCTCTTCTGGTTTTTTTGTTTGTTTGTTTGTTTTTGTTTTTGTTTTTGTTTTACCAACTCTTCAACACAAAGAGGAAATGCTTAGTAAATGGTCCATGTGTGAGTGCGTGCATGCGTGTGTGTGTGTGTGTGTGTGTGTGTGTGTGTGTGTGTGTGTGTGAGGTCTGAGGGTCCCGTACTGCACTCATGTGTGGCTTTCCAAAAGGTCGACCAGCAATCTGTAACAGTGGGACAGGTCTTTGGTTATCCCAAATGGAATCTGAGTAAGGGCTGGTCTAGTTCTCAACTAGACAGGGAAAGAGTTGTAGACACCCTCAGTGCTAGACAGCTTAGCTATTATCTTCTGGGGGTTTTATTTTTGAAATTCTTGAATCTCAGTTTTTTCCTTTTCCCCTATTTCCTCTTTCTTTGTACATAGCACATATCTCAAAGTGAAAAGTGAAACTGGGTGTCAGAGGTGCTAGGATTCGCACTTCCTGAATGGCAGCTGCAGTGGGCGTGCTTGGGGGCTGTCTCCACACATCTGTAGGAACATCTGTAGGAAGAGATGCGGGCTATATCAGTGCAAAAGGAAGACAAGCACAGGGAAAGGCAGGCATTGTGTAACAGCATACTGTTTTATCTTTCCATAGTTTGCAGCACCCAGACTCTGATCTAAATCGAAGATGTTCCATTTTTAACACAGCTCTTAGCCACACCCAGGATGGGGCACTGGGCATGGCAGGATCTTGCTGGCTTCAAGCATTAGCACCAGCATCACAGACTGAACTGTGTGTGGAGTATAGTGGTTGGCCTGTTGGCTGTAAACTCTTCTGTAGGAGCCAGAATCTCTCATACTTTAATTACACACATAAGACTTTGTCATTTTGGTGGGATGCAGGGGTGAAGGATGGTGGGGACACTTTATGAGCCCCCCTTTTTCTGTCCCATAAAATGGGAGTGATGTTTCCTTGTCCCACCAGCTTGTTATGGGTGCTGAATTACAAAAACAATGCAAGCAAACCCATTGTCAGACACCTTGATCAAACCAAATGGATCACAAAACAAGACCAAAAGTCATGAGTTCAGGAAGGGTCTGGGCAGGATAAAGTGGCGATGAGGACTGGTAGGGATAGGGGAAGGTAAGAGAGGGTAGGATGGGACAGTAATGAGAATACATTTTATGCATGCACAAAACTGTCAAATGGCAAAATAGATCAATTGAAGATACACATTGTTATATTCCATGGTGTTGACTGAGGACTGGTTGGTAAGTTGTGTTGGGAGTGTCGGTGCCCATGGAAGAGCAGAAATATATGACAGAGCCGCTGAGGCAGCTGATGTTGGCCACTCAAATGTGAGCCTTCTGACCAGCACTGAGGGTTTAGTCCTTGTAAAAGCTGGGTGGGTGCAGATCAGTTAAGATCTGGAGGAAAACATCCCAGAGAGTATGAAGATTAAGTGGAAGTTTACATCACTGCCTCTTGTTTCAGGGATCTGATGGGTAATTTGGCAGAGCCCACAGAGGCTGCAGATGTTGAAACTGATTGTTTTCTGGTCGTGCTGGGAAGTAGAACTAAGGACATTGCTAAGTATGTGACCTCATCTGAGCCACATCCCCTCTATGTGTTTTAAAGGAACCGGCCTGTTGAACATACCTTAGGGAAATAGCAGAACCTTACAGTTACCAGCTAGATATTAGACATCTCAGAAGGTGATTGAGTGATACTCAGCCAGAAAGCCACAGAGTTCACTTAAATACATTTTAATCACCACAGAGAAAGCACCCAAAGCCCGGGATGGAAGGGTGGGGTCTATTGATGTGTAACAACTAAGATGTCAGGACCCTGGAGTCAAGGAGACCTGACTTCAATACTGACCTGTGTGTGTGTGTGTGTGTGTGTGTGTGTGTGTGTGTGTGTGTGTGTGTGTGTGCGTGTGCATATGTATCCCCTAAGTAACCCTGTGGTCTTGAACACGTTTTCCTTTCCTCATTGAAACTTTGTCTGGGAATTCTGGGTAGTGAGCCTATTTCCCAGGGCTGTAGTATTCCCACGTGTCAGTTGGTCAATGGAACACACAGTGCCTGGAGCATGGAGAAAGCTGGCACCATCTGTGGCTTTATTACCTCTCCCCTCAAGGGCACCTTCTCCTGTGGGCCAGAGTCACTGGCTGATAGTCTGCTAACTGGGTGCAGCTGATGTTTGTAAGCCTAGTATCTGACCACAATAGACAGTCTATGAGTGTACAGTGCCCACACTAGAGATTGTAATAGTTCTTCAGCCTTGGAGATGCTGCTGTATCTTCCTAGCCCCCTGACCCTGGGTACAAGCAGTGTGACTATGAGTGCATTATACAGGTATGGCTTTTACCATGAACAGAGCTCATTTAGAAGCCGAGTCTCCCAAGTATGAATCCTAGCAATTAGTGGGATTTAAGTGGATCTCAAGTGTGACTATTTCCTTAGAATTCAAACAATTCTCTTAGCGTAAGGAAGGAGGAGTTCCAAGACTAGGGAAGCTGAAGTTCAGGAAGTTATAAGACCCATAGGACCTTCTCCAGAGTTGTATAAGCAGGGGGAGATCGATGGGAGAGTAAAGACTCTCCCTTAGAACTGTCAGCAAGTGTCCAAGGATGTCTAGGGATGCAGTTTCCAGAGGGCTTTTGGGTCACCCATGCGCCCATAAGTGATCCCTCACCTCTGCCTCTGTAAGTAATCCCAGTAAATTTACTGGCTCACCAATCTAGATTTTTCATGGAGTAGTTTCTTTGGTCTGACTTTGTTGTTCTATCTAAGGTGAATAAATGTTTGTTTTATAGTCTCAGGAAAAGTCACACAGAAAGGTGCCGAGGATCCAAAGAGCCTTCTAAGTATCTGCTGATGTGTAAGTGTTGGTGCGTGTCTATTAGAAGACTCCTTTTTATTGAATGAGCATTTGGCCAACTCTCATTACCATAGATAGTGTCTTTGCCTGTAGCAAGCAGCAAAGACTCCAGTTGAGCCCTCCTAATCTGGAGTGAACAAGGACAATCCAACAGACTCACAGGACCTCTGTGACATGCCCACAGAGTACGTGTACTTAAAATGGGAAAGCAAGCCATAGGAAGGCTTTAGAATCCTATGGGTTAATTTTAACTGTCAATATGTCACACCCTAGCATCACCTGAGACGAAAGCTTCAGCTGAGGACGTAACTAGATCAGCTTGGCTTGTGGGCATGGCCATAAGAGATGTTCTTGATGGTTAATTGACCTAGCCCAGTGTAGGTGGCGCATTCCTTAGGCTGGGCTATGACCTGTGTCAGAGAGAAGACTTAATCTCTTTATGTGACTGTAATTGAGCTGTCTTTAATTTGAATTTCCCATCACCCCTAGCCACTCTATTTCCACATATTGTTTGCTTATGTAAATGTGAGCTTACAGAATTTATGAGTGCCTAGATTATTTCACCGAGCATAATTCTTCTAGATATATGTCACTGCAAATGGGAGGATGTACTCTCTATTAAGTCTGTCTGTACACACATATGTGCATATACCACCATTTCTTTATTCACATGTATAGTGAGAAACACTTGGGTCATCCCATAGCTTGTCATAGTTATAATTGCTTAGCTTTTAACACAAAGGCATGAAGACATTGGTGACTTTGGACCTGGGTGTGCATATGCAAAGGAAGGTCCCTTCCTTTGACCCATAATCACAGCCATTCTATGATTGTTATAAACAGATGAGTCAGACAGCCTAGATTCCTAAAAAGGAAGAGAAATATTATGCCCCTCTGATTCTCTACTCTAATAAAACTTCTTACTGCAAATGAAAGCCCAAATCAAGCATTAAAAACAACCTAATTGCTAATCATCATATTTTCAAGTGATCCCTAATTAGAGTAAAATTTAAAGCAAATACAAGTGTTTATTAGAATCTTTTTGCATGTACCCTTCATTTGTCTGTATCCCACATGAAGCCAGGCTCACACATTCTCCTTGATTTCAGAGAATCACTTCAGTTCATTCACACTGGACACAGTTCACTCAAATGCACACTGTTTCTAGGTGTAGTCTGAGGGTGCCTTCAACAGCTTCGTTGGGTGAGAAACTTCTTTTTCTCTTCCTTCCTTCCTTCCTTCCTTCCTTCCTTCCTTCCTTCATTCCTTCCTTCCTTCCTTCCTTTCCTTTTAGATTTGTTTATGAGTACACTGTAGCTGTCCTCAGACACACCAGAAGAGGGCATCTGATCCCATTACAGATGGTTGTGAGCCACCATGTGGTTGCTGGGATTTGAACTCAGGACCTTCGGAAGAGCAGTCAGTGCTCTTATCCACTGAGCCATCTCTCCAGCCCCCTCTCTTTTCTTTCTTAAATCACATTTGCAAACTGCATCCTTGTTCCTGAAGAGTGATGCTCATGTCCTTCATGCTTATGCTAAGTCTCGACAGTGTAAGCTCATGTAGTGAGGGCTGTGTAACTTCTGCAATGGCCATCATTCTAACTTTCTTATATATTTCTTCTCCCACTGAATAAAATAATGAGGTAGAAGAGAAGAGAGGAACAAAGGAAAAGAAAGTAAAACAGAGAAAAGGAAGGTGGGGAGCAAGAATAGATGGTGGGCAAAAGAAAGTGAGAAGACCTCAGTTACACCTGCCGTGGAGAGCTGACCTCTGTTTCCTTCTTTGTCTCAGGCTTATTTTGGTTCTCTGACAGTTTCTTCTATGCATATGATAACTTTTAGTTATCCTCACCCCCATTCTCCTCTCTCCTCCTCTCTTCCTCTCTGATATCTGACTTCTCCATATTCTTATCGTGTGTGACACCTGAGTTTAAGTAGAGTTGCTTGCATGGGTGTGGATCAGAGGTTACTCACAGGAACATGGCAGTTTGTCTGCAGCTGTAACACTGAATGAAACAGTCCGCCTCCCTCAGCATCTATCAACTGCCAATAATAGATGCCCTGCCAGTGAGGCAGTGACTGCAGACCCTGTCTTACCCAGCTAAATGCAGTGCAGCGGTTCATGGCTGCAACAACTCTGCCATATTGAGAGGATAGCTCTGGAGAGATCGATACATGGTTCATTTGTTAATTTTGGTGTTTGAAGCATTGTCTCGCTATCTCCCAGGCTGGCCTGGAACTCTTTCCTGGGCTCAGAGGATTCCCCTGCCTCTGCCTCTGCCTCTGCCTCTGCCTCTGCCTCTGCCTCTGCCTCTGCCTCTGCCTCTGCCTCTGCCTCTGCCTCTGCCTCTGCCTCTGCCTCTGCCTCTGCCTCTGCCTCTGCCTCTGCCTCTGCCTCTGCCTCTGCCTCTGTCTCTTGAATAGAGGCACACACCACTGCACCCAAAGTATAGGACCATTTCAATAGCAAGACGCTCCAAGTATGCTAATGCTATAAGTATTTTTTTAAAGCAACGTAGATCTCTGCAAAGATGCATGCTCTGGCAAGGACAGGGAGGGAGAACTGTGTGTGCTTATCTGGTGAGCTTTCTAGGCTACTTCATTGATAGGACAAAGCCTCACAAGAGTAGCTGCGGTGTGACCCCTTCTATGTTATCTTCAAACCTGTGGTAATCTACAACACAGCCAGTGGAATAGTCTATACCCCTTATGAAGAGATTGTGATGTACTTTGAACAGCATGAAGCAATCTTATGATGTAATGGTAGGATCTTGTTTTCTTGCTTGAACATTTTTCCAAAGTTATTAAATGTTTCAAAAATATAATTAATTTCTCTATAATGTAATATACTTCTGGTTTGTTTTCAGCTTTTCCAAGTCATATATAATGTTGACATAAACTTTTTTTTTAGCCTAACATTATTTTCAGATTTCAGGCTTTTTCTTTTGATAAATGTCTTACAATTACTGGTTTATAAAAGGTGACCTTTTACTATAATTACTGATTCATAGGGCACAACCCTTGATATGTTCTACCAAATTGGTTTCCATAATCCACAACGATTTATAATGTGATATTTCAGATTTTGCTAAATTATCATTTATTCAACAAACTTTCAGATTTGAAATGAAAGTTGCTAATGCTTACTGCTACTACTGTCCAGCCTCCTTAAAGGCTCCACACATGCCATTACAGGGAGACATGATCCCTGCCTTGCTGCCCAATGTGACATCACAGACTAACATGGGAGAAACAGGCATTTACAGACAAACTGCAGTATGATGTGAGCTGATAGGGTTATGACAGGGCACTATAGGACTTGAGCGTGATTGTGATTAACCAGAGGCGGGCAACATAGTTAATACCTTTTCACTGACTCTCCCACCACCCAACAGCCCTACTAACCTAGGGCAGGTCTGCAGGGGAAGGGCCTGCCAGTGTCCAAGGATGAACTGCCCCCACAGGGGACAAAGATGTGAAGTGACTATAATGGTTGCTGTTAACTATCAATTTGATGTTCTTTAGAGTGAGAGGGGGACTGTGCCCGGTGGGGGTTATTCTTCTTATATTCATTGAGGTGAGAAGACTGGTCCGTCTGTCCATCTGTCCAGTGTTGGCAGTGCTGCTCCCTGGGTGGGATAGAGGAAGGGAGGCCAGTAGATGCATTCATCACCCTCTGCTGCCCGACCCTGGATGCGCTGTGAGCTGCTGCTTCACGGCCACGCCTCTTTGACTTCTTGCCGTGATGGGCTGCAGTTTTGAACCTTGAGCCAGAATGAAACATTTTCCCCTTAAATTGCCTTTGTCAGGATATTTTAACACAATGATGGGAAAATAAATGAAGACATTTGCCCTAGTGTGTGTTGTTGAGGTCTGGCACCATTCATGTGTTCCTTTCACAGATCCAAAAATAAGCTTCCTTCCCGGGACACATGCACTTATCCTGAGTCTGTAACTAGACCTGGCTTTCCAACACCCCTGTCTCCTTCACTGCAGAGGCTAGAAGACAGATACCAAGTTGCTGAAAGCTTTTTTTTTTTCTTTTCTAGCTTGGAAATGCAAATCTCCAAGGAAAAGTACAAACTCAGCATCCACAGATATCGGTTTATACTCGTTGCCTTTCTTTTCCCTACTCATCCTCTGGGCGCTCTCTTATTCGTGCACACCTGCATGTGCACGAGGAACACAAAGGTTAACCTCAGGATACCCTCTCTACCCTGTTTTTGGGGGCAGAGTCTCCCTCTAGCCTGAAGATTATCACTAGCCAGCTGACCAATAAGTCTCAGGGATCCTCCCATCTCTGCCTCCCACGGAAATTACAACCATGAGCTACCATGAATAGCTTTCAAAACAAAAGAAAACAAAACATGGATTCTGCGATAGACCTGAGGTTCTCCTGCTTGCAAAGTAAGCACTTTACTGAACCATCTTTTCAACCCTGACTCCCATATATTGTGTGTGTGTGTGTGTGTGTGTAAAATATATATTCCAGAAAGTACTACCCACTACCCCATTAACTACATTCAGCTTCCAGTATTTTACTGCTTTAAACCTGTAAAATGGATTCTATACAGCTCAATATAAAACCCATGATTTAATTCTTCCCATCTCTTCCAAAGGCTATGTGTATGACATATCTAATCAAAACTTTGTTTCCCACCAAATGATTTCTGCAGTGCGGTGCTTGCCCCGGACCCGAACAGAAAAAGAAACCCATCATTAGTACAGCCTTGTGTTTGTCTGACACTTCCCAGTCATGTCTGCTGGAAAACGAAATGAGAATGCAATATTTCCAGACCTCAAGTGAGAAAGGTTTCCTGCTCAATTAGCAGAGTGCAGAGAGTTTTACTCCATACACCATTAAAATGCTGGTGCCCATGGGGCTAGCAGACCCAGAAAGCTATCAAACAAGCCATAACCCATTCTCCACCTCAGGCCAGGCTACAGTCCTCTCCAGACACCAGCCTGGAGCCTGATTGATCCTGATGTGTTATGGATCGAATAGCATTAATTTTTATCTTTTTGTTGTTTTATTTATACCTGGTACTTAGTACCCGTGCATACTGAAAGGGCACAGTGGGACATTTCCGTACAAGCGCATATGTGTAATGAACAGATCCTCGTCATCAGCAGACCCATCACTCAGTATTTACCATTTCTTAAAATTATTAGTAAAGCAAATCTGTGTACACAGCAGAGAAAGGGGAGGGAGGGGGAGCAGGAGTCAGTGGAGACAATTGAATCAGCCTGAATCTGAGAGTTATAAAAATGTCGGCTGAACATGTCAGCCGAGGAAACGTTGGTGGACAGCAGCGCCTCAACCCCATAACCTGTCTGCTCTATAAAAACATTCTTTGCCATCGTTCATTCATAGACACAGCATGAGTTGTATGTGTGTGCACACACATGCCCGTGTATACAGGTGTGTCTGGGTTCTCCTGCACGTGCTTGAGAGTACATCTGGAGGCCAGAGGTCAACAGTGCGTGGCGTCCAATACACCACAGTAGCTACAAATCCTGTTGCTCAGATTCACTCAGGAAACCCCACCTTCAAGAAAGTTCTCTCCTTTGGCTGCAGAAGAGAATCAGAAATGGGCATCTCTAGGTGAACTAGCAGTTCTCCTCCTGCTTGGTCCCCTTCCCATCATTAAGAGCACAGTGTAGATGTTTTCCCCAATTGTTGGTTACCACCATCCTATTGACAGTGTCCTTTGCCTTACAGAAGCTTTGCAATTTTATGAGGTCCCATTTGTCTATTGTTGATCTTAGAGCATAAGCCACTGGTATTCCTCTGTTCAGGAAAATTTCCCCTGTGCCCATGTATTCAAGGCTCTTCCCCACGTTCTCTTCTATTAGTTTGAGTGTATCTGGTTTTATGTGGAGGTCCGTGATCCCCTTGGACTTGAGCTTTGTATAGGGCGATAAGAATAGATCAATTTGCATTCTTCTACATGCTGATCTCCAGTTGAACCAGCACCATTTGTTGAAAATGCTGTCTTTTTCCCACTGGATGGTTTAAGCTCCTTTGTGAAAGATCAAGTGACCATAGCTGTGTGGGTTCACTTCTGAGTCTTCAATTCTATTCCAGTGATCTACCTGCCTGTCTTTGTACCAATACCATGCAGTTTTTTTTTATCACTATTTCTCTATAATACAGCTTGAGATCAGGTATGGTGATTCCCTAAGAAGTTCTTTTATTGTTGAGTATAGTTTTTGCTATCCTTAGATTTTTGTTATTCCAAATGAATTTTCAAATTGCTCTTCCTAACTCTGTGAAGAATTGAGTTGGAATTTTCATGGGGATTGCATTGTACCTGTAGACTGCTTTCAGTAAGATGGCCATTTTTACAATATTAATCCTGCCAATCCATGAGTATGGGAGACCTTACCATCTTCTGAGATATTCGATAGAGGGCTAATATCCAATATATACAAAGAACTCAAGAAGTTAGACCCCAAAGAATCAAATAACCCTATTAAAATGGGGTACAGAGCTAAATAAAGATTCTCAACTGAGGAATACTGAAGAAACAACTGAAGAAATGTTCAACATACTTAGTCATCAGGGAATTGCAAGTAAAAACAACCCTGAGATTCCATCTCACAACAGTCAGAATGGCTAAGATCAAAAACTCAGGTCCTGGCAAGGATGTGGAGAAAGAGAAACACTCCTCCATTGTTGGTGGGAGTGCAAGCTGGTACAACCACTCTGGAAATCTGTCTGGCAGTTCCTCAGAAAATTGGACATAGGACCCAGCTATACAACTCCTGGGCATATACCCAAAAGATGCTCCAACATATAACAAGGAAACATGTTCCACTATGTTCATAGTAGCCTTATTTATAATAGCCAGAAGCTGGAAAGAACCCAGATGTCCTTCAACACAGGAATGGATACAGAAAATGTGGTACATATACACAATGGAGTACTACTCAGCTATTAAAAACAATGGCTTCATGAAATTCTTAGCCAAATGGATGGAGCTAGAAAATATCATCCTGAGTGAAGTAACCCAACCACAGAAGAATAGCTATGGTATGCACTCACTGATAAGTGGATATTAGCCCCAAAAGCTCCAAATACTCAAGATACAACTCACAGACCACATAAAGCTCAAGAAGAAGGAAGACCTTAATGGTAAAAAGATACTGAAAGCAGTTTGGAAACATGGATTGTTGTTTTATAAAAATATCATTTTTTTTATTGACTGGGAATCTCATACATTTATATAATAGGCTTTGATCAAGCACCCCTCATTTTCTCCTTTTCAACTCTTCTCTGATCCCCACCACCACTCCTCCCTCCCCATCCATGCATTCTCTTTGAAAAAAACAAACTCACAGAATTCATTTGTCACTCCTAGCATGTATATGGGCATAAGGTCAGCTGCAGGACTATGAGTCCTCTCAGGAACCTAGTCCCAGAGGAAAGCTGGCTTTCCCTCTCCCATCATCAGCCATCATTTGCCCCACTCATCTGCTAGAAGTTAGGCTTCCTGGTCTTCTCCCCCTTTCATGCTAGAATTTTGTCTGGCCTGATCTTGCTCAGGTCTTGTGTGTGCAGTCACAGTCACTGTCACATGTGCAACTGGTCTGTTGTGTGTAAGAAATGCTCTCTTGTTGTAGTCATTGTGCCTCTGGCTCTTACAACCTTTCGACCCCTTCTGCAACGAGCCCTGAACCTTGAGAGGGAAAGGTGTTATGGAGATGTCCCATTTATGAATGAGTACTCTGTGCTCTCTTGTTCTCTTCATGTTGACCAGTTGTGGTTCTCTGTATGAACAGCTATCTAATGCAAATAAAAGCTTCTCTGATAAAAGGTGAAAAGAAGAAAGAAGAAAGAAGAAGAGAAGAAGAAGAAGAAGAAGAAGAAGAAGAAGAAGAAGAAGAAGAAGAAGAAGAAGAAGAAGAAGAAGAAGAAGAAAGAAAGAAAGAAAGAAAGAAAGAAAGAAAGAAAGAAAGAAAGAAAGAAAGAAAAAGAAGAAGGGAAGAAGAAGGAAAGGAGAAGGAAAGAAGAAGGAAAGAAGAAGAAGGAAAGAAGAAGAAGAAGAAGAAGAAGAAGAAGAAGAAGAAGAAGAAGAAGAAGAAGAAGAAGAAGAGGAAGAAGAAGAGGAAGAAGAGGAAGAAGAAGAAGAAGAAGAAGAAGAAGAAGAAGAAGAAGAAGAAGAAGAAGAAGAAGAAGAAGAAGAAGAAGAAGAAGAAGAAGAAGAAGAAGAAGAAGAAGAAGAAAGGAGAAGAAGAAAGACCAAAGTGTGTATGCTTCAGTCTTTCTTAGAAGGGGGAACAAATACTCACAGGAGGAAATATGGAGACAAAGTTGGAACAGAGATTGAAGGAAAGGCCACCCAGAGACTGCCCCATCTGGAGATCCATTCCATATACAGTCACCAAACCCAGACACTACTGTGGCTGTCAAGAAGTGTGTGTGGCAGGAACCTGATAATGGCTGTCTCCTGAGAGGCTCTGTCAGAGCCTGACAAATACAGAGGCAGATACTCGAAACTAACCATTGGACTGAGCACAGAATCCTCAATGGAGGAGTTAGGGAAAGGACTGATGGAGCTGAAGGGGTTTGTAACCCCATAGGAAGAACAACAATATCAACCAACTAGACCCTCCAGAGCTCCCAGGGACTAAACCACCAACCAAAGAGTACACATGGTGGCACTCGTGGCTACAGCTGCTTATGTAGCAGAGGATGGCCTTGTTGGCCATCAATGGGAGGAGAAGCCCTTGGTCCTGTGAAGGCTCGATGCCTCAGTGTAGGGAAATGCCAGGGCGGGAAGGCAGGGGTGGGTGGGGGAACACCCTCATAGAAGTAGGGAGAGGGAGGTGGGATAGAGGGTTTCTGGGGAGGGGGAAACCAGGAAAGGGGATAACATTTGAAATGTAAATAAAGAAAATATCCAATTAAAAAAAAAGCACAGTGTAGTCTTCTGTCACCTTCTGTCAAAGCAGGTGTCAGCTTCAATTATTCTCTGGTGAATTCATATCAGTCCTTTGATGGAGAAGGACGTATGGATTCCCTGGTTGCAGATGTTTTCCCTGTGGCTCATTTCTCCCCCTTCTTTCTAACCCCTCCCTCTTCCTCCTCTCCTCCTTCCCTCTTCCTCCTCTCCTCTTTCCTTCTTCCTCCTCTCCCCTCCCTCTTCCTCCTCATCCCTCCCTCTTTCTCCTCTCCCCTCTCTTTCTCTTCTCCCCCTCCCTCTTTCTCTTCTCTCCTTCCCTCTTCCTTTTCTTCCCTTCCCTCTTCCTCCTCTTCCCCTTCCCTCTTCCTCCTCTCCCCCTTCCCTCTTTCTCCTCTCCCCCTTACCTCTTCCTCCTCTCCCCTTCCCTCTTCCTCCTCTCCCCCTTCTTCCCCTCCGTCTTCCTGCTCTCCCCTTTCCCTCTTCCTCCACCCCTCCCTCTCTCTGTGTCTTCCACCCATCTTATTCCATCTCTGGCAAGTATTGAGAATAAATCTACCTAATCAAAGGAGAGGTTTATCTATAAGGTGTCATGTGGATGTGTATGAAGGAACTAAGGATGGACACCACACTCCCTTGCTCATGGTAAAAGCTGATGGTCCTGGTATTTTCTTCACAATATTGTATAAATCTGTGTTTAAAGTTCAACAGGTTTTCTTTAGAAAACATCAAACTTGTTCTCATTTTGTGTATGGGTGTTTTCCCTGCATATATGCCTGTGTACCTAATGCATACCTAGTGTTCATGGAAGCCAAAACAAGGCATTATTATATTTTGAGGGCTGGAATTACACCATATGGGTGCTAAGCATTGAACCCAGGTCCCCTTGAAGCACAGACAGTGCTCTTAAGCAAGAACCATCCCTCCAGCCTTGAACAGGTCATCTTCTTAATGACCATCTCTAGCAAATTCCACAACCCAAGTGAGCACACATGATTTACTGTGTAAGCCAAAACACTTATGACTGCCCCTGGACCTGGCATGCACTGGGGCTAGCCTAGGTTAGCCCACATGCAGGGCCATTTCAATTCGTCAATCTGCCAAAGAACAAATGCACCAAATGGACGCTGGCAAGGACAGATACTTTGGAGAACAGCATGACAGGGCACACACAATCTAGAACCACCTGGAAGAGAGACTCAGTGAGAAGCTTTGTAGATCAGGCTAGCTGTGGGAGTTGTCTTGATTGTCTTAATTGATGTAGAAAGAGCCAGCCTGTAAGTGGGTAGCACTATTTTCTAGTTTGGGTTCCTGGTCTGGATAAGAGAGTAGGGGGAGCTAGCTGGATGCTGAGCATGCATGTGTTTATTTCTCTCTACCCTTGACTGATGTGACTAAGGACTTCCAATCGTGCATTGACTTCCCTGCAGTCCTGAGCTGTAACCTGGAATTGCTCACTGAAATAAACCTTGCCTCCTCTAAATTGCTTTTAGTCAAGGCATTTTTTTTCACGACAACAGACAGAAAACTAGGACACTGGATTGGAACATTGCTTTAAAAGAATCTGGTTAGGATCAAAGATGGAGGGGTTTGCTGAGCTGGGCTGAGCAAATGAAGTGTCCAGTAGTGACAGAGGGATCCTTGACCGATCTCACCAAATGCTAGGCAACTTTAAACCTACCACTCTCCCCTTGGATGCCTTACAATTTCCAGTCACAAGGACTTATCCTTAGCAGGGCATGGTGGTGCACACACATGGAATCTCAGTGTTCGAGAGGCCAAGGCCAGCTTGTGAGTTCAAGATCAACCTGGACCACAGAGTGAAGCTCATGGGGGGAAGGGTACTGGAGAGGGAAGGAAACTGAAGGAAAGAGAAGCTAGGGAAATGCCTCAGGGTAAACTTCTTGCTATACAAGCACTACCCAAGTTGTGATGGCAGCAGCCGCTTTAAAGGCAAGTGTAGTTGTTACATCTGTAACCCAGCACTGAGGAGCGAGGGCGTGGGTGGATGCGAGCTAGAACCATCTCAGAAAGAAAGGTATGAAAGCAAATGGAAAAAGTCATTCCAACATCAGCTTCTGACCTTCATACAGGCCTGCGTTGGTGAGAGCATGCGCGCGCGCACACACACACACACACACACACACACACACACACACACACACACACACACACAGAGAGAGAGAGAGAGAGAGAGAGAGAGAGGAGAGCCCAAACACACACACACACACACACACACACACACACAGACAGACAGACAGAGAGAGAGAGAGAGAGAGAGAGAGAGAGAGAGAGCCCAAATCAGACAAATCCACAAGCCTTCCAATCCTAGCCTGTTCTACTTTCTTTACCTTTGTATGTTTAATTTCTTTAAGCTTTGCTTTGCAAACCCAATTAGCCTCATTTTGTTTGATTAGGAAATTTCTTTTATCTTCTGATAGTTGTTTTTAGTTCTGGGAAGCTGGATGGCACTGGTTTTAGAAAATGAAAAACTGACGGTTTTGATTGATAAAAGGAAGCAAAATTGTAATCCAACCAAGAAGGACTTCGTGTGGTCCTTGATTCGTGGCTCATTGCTTAGCAAGGTTTAGAGCACACAAGGCATAGGGATTGTCAGTATAGTTCATGTGACCACCCATCATCATGGCGACTCTGAAATATCCACTGGCCTCAGACCCTTGATGCTGTCCTCTGGGAACTACCCTGCCTATGTTAAGTAGCCCCTTAGCTATATCTTGCCCATGTAACCTATAAATGAAGGCATTCCATTAGGTGGTATTTTTATTTACTTTATTGGACTTTTCAAAACATTGTGTGTGTGTGTGTGTGTATGTGCAAATGTGTTGTGCATGTATGTGTATATCTGCATGTGAATGTGTATGTTTGTGTGTACAAGTATGTGAATGTGTGGTGTGTGTGTGAATATTTGTGTGCAAGTGTGTGTGTATCTGTGTGTGCATGTGTGTGTATATGTGTGCATGTGTGTGTCAGTTGCCATGGTCTGAGAAATGTCCCAACAAGACTCTGTGCAGTGTAGAGTGGCTAGACAAGGAGCCACTGCCTATAAAAGATAACAAATGCCTCAGCATAGACCCCATCACTCATTCCCCACTGGGCTCTAATGCCAGGGGCAGCGCCATTCTCCCACTGTGCTGGGCACCTGAACCTCAGAGCTGAGTCTCTGCTTACTTCTTACTTCTGTGTGCACATGGGAGCTGCTTTCTTGTGTAGGTGAGTGCAGAGGCAGAGGCTGATGTCAGGGACTCTCCAGTCACTCTTCAACTTACTGTTTGAGACAGGCCCTCCTACTAAACCTGGAGCTAACCTTTGAGCTAGGGTAGATGGCCACAGAGCCCAAGGAATCCATCCATCTCTGCTGCCACCCCAAGTCTAGGATTGCAGACTTACAGCTCCATGATCAGCTTTTATGTGGGCATTGGTGAACCAGACTCAGGTCTTCCTGATTGTGCCATGGACACTGCCCACTGAGCCATCTTTCCAGCCCCTGATTTTCTTCTGGGGTATTGAGGATTGGCCAGGGCCTCACTAGGCATGTGCTTTACCACTGAGCTATATCCCCAGCCTGTAATTCTGCGTTTTAAAGTCACTCTATTCCACTCTGAATCATGCTATTGTAAAAATCCATCTGGACATCATTAGGAACGGTTGGATGAGCACAACAGCAAATCAATACAAAACTAATGAGTTAATGTGGAACCTGTGTCTGAAAAGCAAGATTTTTTGCTGTGGGTTTATTTTTCCTGTTTTAGGGAAATTGCATCCAAGGATGGTCACCATGCCTCTTCTATTAAAAGTGCTTCTTCGTCTCTGAAGGGATTTAGATATGCATGCATTGTATCATACGCTACACTTTATCATGTGTCTTAAGATATAACACCCTCATTCTAAAGTTGGGATAGCCATGGAAAGACAGTGCACACATTGGTCTGCCGGTCAGAAGCACACACTTCGTGAAGTGCCATACAAAGGCTGATGTTGACTTAAACTCTTGCTATCTTTAGCACAGTTATAATGACACCAATCCACAGAACGTAGCCAGGAAGAAAACTTCCAACGTGCCATTGCTTAAGGAGCTGCTGCTCAGGTGTCAGGCTGTATGATGTGGAATAACTCTTGTTATTAGCCTGTATAATTTGTACCCTTTGGGAAAAGTTCATGAAAACATAAGGGTCGTTAGATGTGCACTCGTGATCAGATGCCAGATCGAGAGGTAAGCACAGACTCAGCTCTGAGGTTCAGGTGCCCAGCTCAGCGGGAGAATGGCGCTGCCCCTGGCATTAGAGTCCAGTGGGGAATGAGTGATGGGGTCTATGCTGAGGCATTTGTGATCTTTTGTAGGCAGTGGCTCCTTGTCTAGCCACTTTACACAGCACAGAGTCTCGTTGGGACACTGCTCAGACCATGGCAGCCGGCCAGAGGCTTCCGGTGCACCTTGGGTTAAGTCACCATACTACAGAGGCTTCAAGGTCCCTCGCCTGCCTGGCTGACTTCTCTCATCTTTGCTTTTGAAGTTCTTCTTTATAAATGTTATTATATTAGGACATTTTTTATGTACACACACACATGCACACACACACACACATATATATATATATACACACACAATTTTACATTGTTCATACTCATCTGCCAACTATACTCCATGTCCCTCCTCCCCCACTCTCACTGGCCCACTTCCACCGAATAGTTCCCCTTTCTGCATTTGTGTGTGTATGAACGTATAACTGTATATCTAAATCCCACATGTGCCAGAAATGTGCACTGCTATGTCTCCCTCTCCTTTCATGCTCTTCTCTTTTCTCTTGTTCTTAGTGTTCTGCTCTTGGCATTTTTTTCTGTCATGAAAGTGGCATATCTATATTCTGTATACAAATAAAAACATGCAATATTTATGTTTCTGAAACTGGCTTCTTTTGCTTTACACAATGCTCTCCAGTTCTATTTATTTCTCTGCAAGTGTCATAATTTCATTGTTTTTTTCAATTCTATTGTGTTTATGTGTGAGGGGGTGCGATGTCTGAGTGGGTTACTGCATGAGTGTATGAATGCATACCATACATACCGAGGCCAGAAGTCAAAACCAGTGTCTCCTTTGGTCACTTCCCGCCTTTTATTATTGTTATTGTGTAAAATATTTGTGTGCACATGGATGCACTTGGTGCTCAGAGGACAGCCTTTAGGAGTGAGTTCTCCATTTCTACCATGAAGCTCAGAGGATCACATGTGGATCACTAAGCTTGCATGGCAAGGACTTTTACCCACATAGCCATCATACCAGCCTACAACCTTATTTTGAGATGAGGTCTCAAACTCAAACTCAAACTCAGAGAACCTGGAGTTCATTGATTTTCTAGGCTGGCTGGCCAATGGGCTCCAGAGGTCTGTCTTTCCTGCCCCCAATACTGGGCTTGCAGACACACGTCTATGCCTGGTATTTCCATGGGTGCTGGGGATCTGAACCCAGGTCATCTTTGCTCAACAGGTTCTTTATTAACTGAGCCATATCCCCAATCTAGTTTCATTCTTTGCAATTGAATAGAATCTCACCTTGTATGTGCATGTTACTTTCTCTATCCAGTCACTGTTGGAGGGCACCTGGACTAGCTCTGTTTCTTAGCTGTTCTAAAAAGAGCTGCCGTGTGCAGATTCCTTGTGGCACGTTGACTTGGATAGAGTCCTTCTAGTAAATGTCCAGGGATGCTAAATATGGACCACTGGGTGGGTTTGCTTTGCCTTAGGTTTCTAGAGAAGCTCAGTGATGATTCCCAGGTGTCTGCAGTTGGCTCACGCTTTCAGGAGCAGAGTGTGGATGTTGCCCTTTTCCTGCATTTCATCCGAGTTTCTTGTCTTTGTTTTGATGGTGTCATTCGGTCTGGAGTGAGATGGAATCTCAATGTAGCTCTGGTGTGCATTTTTCTGATGGCTAAGGAGGTTGAACATTTCCCCACATATTTATTGGCCATTTATATTTCTTCTTTCCGTGATTATATGTTCAGCTCACCTCCTTACCTATTGGCTGAATGCCTTGATTTGGGGGGATGGGGTGGGTGTTAATTCTTTAGCAGTTATAGGTATTAGTTCCCTGCCACATGTTTATAGTAGACAAAAGTTCTCTCCCACCTTCATGCTGCCCCTGAACTCTGCAGCCACACTACAGCCCCTCACAAGCATACGCACAAATGTGACAGTAACAAATGAGGCTCCCACTGCAGAGGTCTTGCCCCTCCTTGGCTAGGTGTAGTCCCACATTTTTGTCTGGTGTTTGTTTATATAAAGCTATTCTGAATGGGATTTTTTTTTCTAATTTCTTTCTCACCAAATTTGTTATTGGTATATTGATTTTTCTATCCTGCTACTTTGCTGTAAGTTATTACATCTCAGAATTTTCTGGTGAAGAATTTCGGTTCTTCTAAATATAGGATCATATTACCTATGCATAGGAATATTTCACATCTTCTCTTCCTATTTATATTCTTTTATTTCTTTCTGCTGTTTTCTTGCACTAGCTAAGATTCCAAGTGCTGTGCTAGACAAGAATAGAGAGACTAGGCACCCTTGTCTCAGCCTGTATTTTAGAGAGAGTGCCTCAGTTATCTTATAGGACCTTAGAAATGTAGGGACTCCATTAGGGGATACTAAGTTAAAAAGTTACCTATATGTATACAAGTTATTAGCAATATCTCTAGTAGCAATGAGCCTGGAGACCACTCCATTTGTGAGTGGTCTTGCTTTGTAAATGGAGGTAGTGCCTGGCCTAAAGAAGTGCGACCTGGCCATGTGTGCAGCCAGCTAGAAGCAAAGCAGGGGAGAAGCAATCTTTACTCACCATTAATGTCTGCGTACCAGACAAACTCAAAATTCTAGAAGCTTGTAATTAATCAGTCAGATTTATATATCAATAAATTCTCAATTCACGAGATGGCCACACAATAATTTCAGAACCAATTGACAATGATATAAGCTGCCCACATAGATTAGACAAGTTATCTCAGTTATTCTACCCCTATATGATATTATAGCTACCTGTGTCTATTTAAAGCCACGTGGAATCTGAATCTTCCTGTTCATCATCCATCTTCCTCCTCCACTTCTCCTTTGTCATTTCCTGTCTCTGCAACTCTTAGCTCCGCCTCCCTTTTCCCTGTGCAATCACAGGCTTCTTGTTGTATTAATATTTAAATTAATTAGACAGGGGAGCATCCTGCTACAGGCAAGGACATACAACAGCAGGGGCCCTGGGGATGGAGCTGCAGAGTAGAATAGCCACATTAGAAGAAGATGATTTCTTACAACATTAAATATACAATTACCATACAGTCTATCAACTCTACCCTTAGGCATTTGTCCAAGGAAATAAAACTAAGTCATATGTAAGGCTAGGTCACCATCATGGTGTTATTAGGAAATGTGTGGCCCTTTAAGAAGTAGCCTTATGGGAAGTCCTTGGGTATTTAGGGCAATGCCTGTAAAGGGAACTGTGGGACTCTGGTCCCATCATCCTCTCTCCCCTCATCCCCTATGCCCTGCCTCTCTCACCTGAGGTCCCAGACAGTGTAGCCAGCTGGACCGTAGGTTTGAACCTCCAGAACCTGCCTTTTCGTCAAAGTAACTTGGCTTGGGCACCGTCTTATAGGAAAAGAAAGACAACACAACTGTATTCTGAATGATTCCATACGTGACATTCTGGAAAAGTCAGACCATCAGTCACCAAAAGTAAAGGAGGGATTTTTAAGAATTATGAAAGGATTCAGAGAAATGCATTTGGGGTCGAGGAGTTATAGAAACATTCTCGGTCTCGGGGGCTGATTATGTATTGTGGCTTATCAGACTCAGAACTATACTCCAGAAAGGGTAAATTTTAGCATCTATAATTGTTCTCTAACAGTACATAAAATATTTACTGAGAACTCCATTGTACACATGAAAGAGACAGTCCCTGGTACTTAGACCCTCGAGCACAAATCCTGCAGGCTTCTCATTCTGCCTTCTTCCCAAGGAATAACCACTCATCTGACCAAAGGCTCTTTATGTTTTCCATCTTCAACTGTTGTAATAAAGTATAAAATTCATGACTTGCTATCCAGTTTTCTGCTGGTCTTTGAATCATTTATTTCTTTATTCTTTCAACAAATATGTACTGGTCACCAGTAAGCAAAGAGTGTCTTTCTGGGTTTCTGAACATCGAAGCTAGAGGAAGCCCCAGGCATTGCCTCTAGATTGCAGATGAAGTCACTGAGCCTCTGAGTTGGAAGTCACACACAGACAATTAAGAGGTTGGTGGCTGGTACCCACCAGCCAGCACACAGAGCTTAAGAAAGGACTTCAGTGCCATAGCCCTACCTTGCCCTGAGAAGCTAATAGCTGCTTTGAGAGGTTGTCCCTCAGCTCTGGGTGTGCCCTCCAATGATTGGATTCATGTGAGAAACTGCTTCCTTTCTGTAAGGGTAAACCTTATCTCTCACAGTGCAGCAGCACAGAGCTGTGTAGTAGCATCGCTAGTTTGGTACCTAGATACAAGATGTTCCTCGTGTCACTGGCAGGCTGTTTTAGTTTTCATCCCAAGAAAAGGGAGAACGTTATTGAAATGGCACATGAGTTTAATTTTTTCTGTTTTTTTTTTAGTTTGTTTATTTATTTATTTATTCATTCACTTTACATCCTGGTCACAGCCTCCCCTCCCTCCTCTAATACCAGTCCCGCCCTCACAAATCCCTCCTTCCCATTACCTCCCTCCTCCTCTGAGGAGAAGGATAAGCCCCTTGGGTACTACGCCCACCTACATCAAGCCTCAGCAGTTCCTCTCTCACTGACCCCCACATATCAAGCAGCCCAGCAAGGGGAAGGAAATCCAATGGCAGGCAACAGAGTCAGAGACAGCCCCCCCTCCAGTTGTTAGGGGACCCACATGGAGACCAAGCTACACATCGGCTACAAATGTTATAAATCCTGTGTATTTGCCCTTGTCTGATGTGCAGCTGGTAGAGACTCTGCCTCATTCTGTGGGCTGTCTGTTTGCTCCACTGATGGTTCCTTTTGCTGTACAGAAACTTTTCAAATTTTATGTCAGCCCATATGCGGATCCCTGAGGCAAGTGCCTACGCAGTTGGGGTTCTGTTCAGAAAGATCCTGCCTTGCCTGTGTCTTGAAGCTCATCCCTGTGTTTTTAACAGTTTCAGCATCTCGGGTCTTAAAACCCAGGTATTTTATGCCTGACAAGTTGGATTTTGTACAGGGTAAAAGATGGAGTGCCAGTTTCTTCCTTCTGCAGGTGGATCCCCAGTTTTGCCAGCTCCGTTTTTTGAAGAGACTGTCATTTTCCCACCGCATTTTTTTGGCACCTTTGTCAATAATTAAGTGGCCTTAGACATGCCAGATTATTTCAGGGTCCTCTATTCTGTTAACTGGCCTAACCATCTGTTTATGCCAGTACCAGGGTATCTTTGTCATTACAGCCTGTGGTACGATTTAGAAAGAGCTGTTAAAATTAAATGCCAAATACCTTCCAGTTAATAAATAGTCTAATGAAATGAACATGCAGTTCTCGAAGGAAGAAAGAGAAGTGGCTGAAAATAAGTATTTAAGAAAGTGCTCAGCATCCCTAGTCAACTAGAAAATGCACACTAGGTGCTACCCTGAGATAGCACCTCATCCAGATGAGAGTGGCTGTCGTCGGTAAATGGTGGTAAGGATGAGGGTAAACGGTGGTGAGGATGGGAGGGCTGAGGGGCCCTTATTCACTGCTGTTCAGAGTACAAAGTAATACCACCATTCTGGAAATGAGTGTGGAAGTTCCTCAGAAAATTAAAAATAAAATTGCCATGTGGCCCAGCTGATAGGCAGGCAACTCCTGGACCTATCCACAAGACTCCATATAGCACAGGGATATCTGCAGGGCTGTGTTCATTGCTGTCTTCTTTACAACCGCGAGGAAATGGAACCAGCCTACCTATCAGCAGATGAGTGGACAATGAAATGTGATACAGATACACAATGGAATTCTATCCATGTCTATAAACATAACATCATAAAATTTGAAGTGAAATAGATGGATCTGGAAAGTATAGTATTAACCAAAGTAACTCAAACTCAGAGATAAAAACCATTCTCTCTCATAAGCAAATATTAGTTATACATACATACATACATACATACATACATACATACATACATACATACATACATATGTAGACAATCAATAGAACCCACTTGTAAACTAAAGACGACATTTAAAATACAATCTAAAAAGAATAAGCAAATAAACAATATATTTGGGACTCTGTAAGAAAACCTCAAGATAATGGGAGTCTAGATTCCTGATGTCATATGCAGGAGAACATAAGAGAGAGCCCAGAGTGAGAGTGGGTAGACCCCATGGGTGCTGGTGACCCAACTAAGGGAGTGTCCTCATAGACTGGCTTCTGACTTTTTTGAGAGTCGAGATCATGGAAAGACTAAGTGGAGGTCACTCTGCAGCCTCTGCTATACCTCAGTGCTTTGGACGTTTTGTGAAAAGTGACAGGTGACAGCAGCCATTGGTGTCAGTTTCCTGACTGGGGATGGATCTTCACTGAATTTTTATGTATGAAAGACCAAATATTTGTGGGGAAGCATGTAGTTAGCAAGTCATTCTCAGAAGTTACAAGTACGAAAGAGGTGTCCGTCCTTCTGGAACTTTCCTGCTAATATGAGATTGTTTCAAACTTAAAATAGGATCTAGAATGGGAGGAGATTTCAATAGTTACCCTTATAGGGCCAAAGGCCACCTCAAGCCTTTTTCTTTATAGCCCCTGAGATAGAGATAAATAAAGGACAGAAAGAATAGTCAGTGTTGCTCTAAGTGTCATCGCAGGACTCAGGATGGAGGCAGGAGGATTAGGAGTTCAAGGCCAGCCTCAACTACATAGAGTGTCTGAAGCTACCCCGGGCTACTTAAGATTCTGTTTCAAAACAAAAATAAAGAACAAAAAGTAATAGCCAGTGTTTAACAGGGTCAGAAAATTAGAACAAAAGCCAAGTAAGGAGTCTGGAGAAGGGAGACTGGATTTGGAAGATGGTCGAGGAGAGAGGACCTGCTCTCTTGGGAGCTTGGGTTCCTGTCTGCATCAGCCAAACAGAGGAGCGTGATTTGCCCTGGCTTAGGCTTTGGAACCTGGGCGGCTTTGCCACTGGACTCCATGTTCGGGTGCCATTATCCTGCCCACAGCATTCTTGCCTGAAAAGCCTGGTAACTGGGTGTGTAGTCCTCTGTTGTCCCTGGATGCCTGCCCACCTGTGTGCCGTTCAACCTGTAAACGAAGGATTGGGGCAAAACTGACATTGTAGAGTCCCTAAAGCACCTCTGAAGTCCTTTGACTCCTTTCATGAGAAAGGAAGTGGCATATAAAAAGGGGCAGGAAAATTAAAATGAAACTTCTTTTTATTTGAGCACTCGAATGGTAGTGATAGCCCCCCCCCTCCATCCATACCTTACTTCTCCCCATTACAAAGAGACACGGACATTTTTAACATGAACAGTACAAAGGATGCTGCCCTCCTTTCTGAAAACACAAAGAACAGCAAGAACATCCCTTTAAACAGGAGTTTACATTTTATGAATCTTGAGCATTCCAGTACATCATTGTAGAAATATCAATGTGTTCTCCGAGTCTAACCGTACATCACCACCAGTGTTGCCTTGTGGCAGTGCCTGCCTACTGCCCACTTCCTCTTGGCCTCACATGAGTTTATCGCATGGTTGATTTGTTTTCTTTGACCGATAATTTAGAAAATGATTTAAATGTGCTTATGTGCATGAATGTTGTTGAGACCTGATTTGTTGCCTATACAATTAGTTCCTGTCCATGTCAGAGAAGAATCTGTACCCCCTTGTAGTGTTGAGGGCTGGGCTCTGAGTTCAGAGTGAATGCTCTTCAGGTCTTCTGTGCCATTGTTAACATTTTATTTGAAATTTTTATTTTTATGTTGTGTCTGGGTATTTTGCTGGATGTATTTTCTTTTCATTATAAGTAGCCTTTCTTGGTTTATTATAACAAAACACCAACAGATCCACTGTATATAAACATGAGGGTGAAGGCAAGAATATATCTCAAGTATTTTCTGCTGTGGTCACAGTGTCTGAAAGAGTGCCTGGGACACAATCAGCCAGCACTTAAGCATGGCTTGTTGGCCACTGTTGAATGCTGAGGGTGAGATTCTGCACCTTAGGGTCATCTCTTCTCCCTCCCAAATGCCAGGGGCACAGTGTTATTTGTTCAACGGCCGACTTTAAAATATATTTCCTTACCAGTGATCTGTATGCGAGGCTTGTAATCTTTCCTCCCTTTCTTGACAGATCAGCTGTACAGAAGCTAGGAATGGAAACGTTTGAGGAGGTCTACGATTACCTCAAGAGAGCAAGGCACCAGAATGCCAGAGAAGCAGAGATCTGGGAGCATCTGGAGACGGTGGTTCCTCGGGCCAGTGACTGCTTTGAAGTTGACCAGCTCCTCTATTTTGAGGAGTTGCTGCTGACCATGGAAGGAAAAGAGCCCTCTCTCCAGAACCTGCCCTGTGAAGCTGCCCAGAAGAAGCCGGTCAAGGGCACTCATTTCTGTGACAATCCATGATGTTTACCCTCTGGACATAACTGGAACCACTACCGTTCCCTTTGGCTCCTGGTCAGATGTAAGGATGTCTATGGAAAGGAAAGCACTCAGCTGCCTGCCGGGGCATGGAGTCACAGGTCAAGGTCATAGATGAAGTCTGGCATCCTGAAAGCTTTCCCTCAGACGTACAGCCCTCGGGGTTTCCAGTATGCTGGGAGCACTCTGAAGACACAGGCACTCAGTACTGCGTCCATCCAGGGCAAGCCCAGTGCCTGACCAGTGTGAGCTCCAGGGACTATGGCTAGCTGGCTTGTGACAGCTTGGACACCAGCCTGGACAATGGCCTGTTCATCTCCAATGATGTATTTTTGATCAACACTTTTTTCTTCCTGTGACCACATACAAGCAATACATAAATCTAAGGGCCTGGATTGAAAATCCCCAAAGTGTTTCCCTCCTGTGATCTATTCCCAACACTCACTCATGGAGCATTAAAGCCTTGATTCAGAGTAAATACTGATTTCATCGTTATATGACAAATCTCCTATTTTATCTTTTTCTTAGCTAACAGTGTTTCTCAACCTGTGGGTCATGACCCCTTTGGGGCTGCCTATTGGATATCCTGCATATCAGATATTTACATTACAGTTCATAACAGTAGCAAAATTACAGTTATGAGGTAGAAGTAAAATGACTTTATGGTTAAAGGTCACCACAACATGAGGAACTGTGTTAAAGGGTCACAGCATAGGAAGGTTGAGAGTCACTGTTATATAATCATGTATGCTTTGTTTTGTTTGCTGTTTGTTACAACTGAAACATAAAAAGTTACACATAAATGAGGTATCAGTTGGTGTTTTAAAGATTTAGTTATGCTATACATGTGAGTGTTTTGCCTGCATGTCTGCACGTGCGCCATGTATGTCTTAGGGTGTCTATTGCTGTGATAAAATACCATTGTCAAGAACAAGCTGGGGAGGAAAGGGTTTATTTAGCTTACACTTCCACACTGTAATCCATCATTGAAGGAAGCCAACGCAGGAACTCAAAGAAGGCTGTGACTGGGAAGCAGGAGCTGATGCAGGCATGGGGGGCAGACAGTGCTGTGTACTGGCCTGCTCTCCATGGTGGCTTGCTCAGCCTGACTTCTTATAGAACCCAGCAATACAAAGCCAGGGGTGGCACCACCCACAGTGGGCCGAGCCCCTATGCTATAAATCACTAATTCAGAAAATACTCTACAGACTTGCCTACAGTCCAATCTTTTGAACTTATTTTTTCAATAGAAGTTTCCTCCTCTGATGAATCTAGCTTGTGTCAAGTTAACATAAAATTAGCTAGTATAATGGGCAAACCTGGGGCCTGCACAGTGTGTGTGTGTGTGTGTGTGCCTACATTATACTTAAGTCACACAAGCTGTCTTCTCAGGCATCAATTATTTCCTTTTTAATAAAATTTTTATTCATTGAAAATTTCATGCATTTATAAAATGTATTTTTTACTTCAACTTGACAGAAGGTGGGATGATCTAGGAGGAAACTTAATAATAACGATAATAATAATAATAATAATAATAATAATAATAATAATAATAATAATACAAGCTCCATAGGACTGGCATATGGGTAAGTCCATGGGACATTTTCTTGACTGTTGAGTAATATGAGAGGGTCCAGCCCATTGCGGGCAATGATACTTCCAGGCAGGTGGTTCTGGGATGTATAAGAAACTAAAGTGAGAAATCCAGGAAGAGAAAGCCTGTAAGGAGCTCTCCCATGGCCTCTGCATCACCCCGACATCAGGTTCCTACCCTTCTTGAATTCCTACTCTTGCTTCCCTCAGTCACAGACTGTGCTATGAAGAATAAGCTGAAATAACCTCATTCCCTCCCCAAGTTGGTTTTGGTTTTACATTAACTAAGACAACATCCATCCTCCACTACCTTCCTCCAACCTTGTGCACCCCACCCCACCACTCTCCCAACTTCATGCCCTCCTTTCTTTGCCATTGTCTATAATGATAATTTTTATTCAGGGGAGGTAGCAAGGAAGAGACTTCACTTCAGGAAGAGTCCTTTGGATACCCCCAGGATCTTTGATGGCCAACCAGATTAGCAAACAGCTCAGAAGAGGGGGTCGCTATAAAAAGAAGCCAAGTGACTGTGTCTAGTCTCTTTGATGGTGGTTTTTAAAATATTAGAACACAATAATGCTTGTAAGAGTTGCTTGGTCTGTAGAACAAATTCATAATGTGGCCAGAGAACAAGGTCTTGTGTTTAAAAATATGTTTTTAAAGAAGATAGATGCAGAGGAGTAATAGTCTACCCTTCAGAGATTTGTGTTGTGTGCCACACCAGCTTTATAAAAAAGGAGAGCCAGAGTAATGGGGGTTGGGAACACAGCCTCTTAGAGTAGCTCACTGGAATTTACCTCCCTTTAGTTCATTGGTGAGGAGCAAGAAATGACCTGAAAAAGAATACCTGCCATTACATCTTTCTCCTTCAGCAATACAGTCTTAATTTGGAGCTATGTCCACATGGATATTAATAATTAATAGAAGATGACAATTATGAGACCATCAGAGAGATGGGAGATAAAGGGACTTTGTGATTTGCTGGTCTCTCTCTCTTTCTCTCTCTCTCTGTATGTATATGTGTGTGAGTGTATGTGTGTGTGTCTCTCTCTCTAGACACATGTGTACATATTCTACCTTCAGTTTATAAAGAAGAAATGCTGGTTTCCATCTGCACCCGGAGCTGATCCTGTGCCATAAAGCTATATACACAAATACTGCCAGGGGAGAGCTGGTCTCCCAGGAGTGCCTACACACCTGAGAACACAGGTAAGACCACCACTTCTCTTCAAATTCATGACCCAAGAGAGACCCTCCCAGAACCATCAGGACACAGGACCCAAGGATCAGCTGGGGACAGGATCCTTCTGGTTTCTGTTTGCACCTCAGAACTGACCCCGGACCATAGCTCTCTACACCTAAATTCCTCCAGAAGAGAACTGGTCTCCCAGGAGTACTGACACACAGACTTGCAGGACAGACAAGCCACGGTCAAAGACATAAAGACCAGCTAGTGCCAGAGGTAACCAGATGGTGAAAGGCAAGGGCAAGAACATAAGCAACAGAAACCAAGGCTACTTGGCATCATCAGAACCCATTTCGCCTACTACAGTGAACCCTGGTTACCCCAACACACCAGAAAAAAAGACTGATTTAAAATCACATCTCATGATGATGATAGAAGACTTTAGGAAGGACATAAATAACTCCCCTAAAGAAATACAAGAGAACACAGGTAAACAGGTAGAAGGAAACACAAAAAATCCCTTAAAGAATTACAGGAAAACACAACCAAACAGGTGAAGGAATTGAATAAAACCATTCAGGATCTAAAAATGGAAATAGTAACAATAAGGAAATCACAAAGAGAAACAATATTGGAGATAGAAACCCTAGGAAAAAGATCAGGGAGCATAGAGGCAAGCATCAACAACAGAATATAAGAGATGGAAGAGAGAATCTCAGGTGCAGAAGATACCATAGAAAACACTGGTACAACAGTCAAAGAAAATGCAAAAAGCTCCTAACCCAAAACATCCAGGAAATCCAGGATACCATGAGAAGACAAAACCTAAGGATAATAGGTATAGAAGAGAGTGAAGATTCCCAAATTAAAGGGCTAGTAAATATCTTCAACAAAATTGTAGATGAAAACTTCCCAAATCTAAAGAAAGAGATGCCCATGAACATATAAGAAGCCTACAGAACTCCAAATAGATTGGATCAGAAAAGAAATTCCTCCCATCACATAATAGTCAAAACATCAAATGCACTAAACAAAGAATATTAAAAGCAGTAAAGGAAAAAACGTCAAGGAATATATAAAGGCAGACCTTTCAAAATTACACCAGACTTCTCACCAGAGACTATGAAAGCCAGGAAGATCACATACAGATCCTAAGAGAACACAAATGGAGCCCAGACTACTATACCCAGCAAAACTCTCAATTACCATAGATGGAGAAACCAAGATATTCCATGAGAAAACCAAATTTATACAATATCTTTCCACAAATACAGCCCTACAAAGGATAATAGATGGAAAACACCTACAGAAGGAGAGAAAGTATACCTTAGAAAAAGCAAGAAAGTAATCTTCTTTCAACAAACCCAAAAGAAGTTAATTACACAAATATAAAAATAACATAAAAAATAACAGGAAGCAACAATCACTATTCCTCAATATCTCAACATCAATGGACTCATTTCCCCAATAAAAAGACATAGACTAACAGACTGGATAGGTAAACAGGACCCAGTATTTTGCTGCATACAGGAAATGCACCTCAGTGTCAAAGACAGACACTACCTCAGAGTAAAAAGCTGGAAAACAATTTTCCAAGCAAATGGTCCCAAAAAATAAGTAGCCATTCTAATATCGGATAAAATCAACTTTCAACCAAAAGTCATCAAAAAAAAAGATAAGGAAGGATGCTTTATACTAGTCAAAGGGAAAAATCTACCAAAGAGAACTCTCAATTCTGAACATCTATGCTCCAAATGCAAGGGCACCCACATTCATAAGATAAACTTTAATAAAGCTAAAAGCACAATTGCACCTCACACAATAATAGTGGGGGAATTTCAATAACCCACTTTCATCAATGGACAGATCAGGGAAACACAAACTAAACAGAGACACAGTGAAACTAACAGAAGTTATGGACCAAATGGATTTAATGGATATCTATAGACCATTTCATCCTAAATCAAAAGAATATACCTTCTTCTCAGCACCTCATGGTACCGTCTCCAACACTGACCATATAATCGGCCACAAAACAGACCTCAACAGATATAAGATTGAAATTATCCCATGCCTCCTATCAGATCACTGTGATTAATGTAGCTGCTCGCGGCCACACGAACCAGGTTCCTGAAAGGGAGACTGGCGCTATATGGGAGGAAACAGCAGGAGAAATAACGACACCAAGACAAATTCTGATCAAGGCCCAAGAGTTTATACTAAGAGTTTAAGCTTATAAAGGGGGAAGGCCCATCCCCTGCCACACCAGGCTCTTGATGCTTTGTTGCCAGTCTGTCAGCACTTGGTCCAGGCTGTCAGCACTTGGTCACCAGGCTGTTGCTTATCTCAGGAAGACAGGTTCAGCTTCTCAGGGGTAGTGACATCTTGGAGAAGAGCGCAGGTGGCAGAACAATAGTCGGAAGATTCCACCCTAGGTGGTCTTGTTCACAGTGGCAGAACAGATCTGAGCCAGACTACTCAAGGCTAGAGGAGGCTATAGATTAAGGCTGGTTTTCAATAGGAAAACAACAACAACAACAACAGAAAGCCCACCTACACATGGAAGCTGAACAATGCTGACTATATTGCTTGCCTTTGGATCCCTTTCCCCTAACTGATCTGCCTTGTTTACCTCATTAGATGAAGATGCGCCTAGCCTAGTCTTCCTGCAAGCTGATATGCCAAAGCTGGTTGATATCCATTGGAGACTTCCACTTTTCTAAGGAGAAGGGGAGGAGGGACAAGGGAAAGGAGAGGTGAGAAGGAGGGACTTGAAGGAGAAGAGGTAGGGGAAGCTTCACAATTGGGATGTAAGTAAATACCTTAATGAATGATTATTTTCAGATATGGAAGAGTAGGGCTTTAAAATGTAAATAATGCATAGGGAGAAATGTTGAATATTTAGAAAGTTTGTCAGAGAAAAATCTTGCAATATGTAGTAATTAAAAATATTTTAAGGGTCCTGCCCAGTCTCATGCAGACCACACCCAAGACAACCTCCAGCCCAACAACACACCGAATAGAGCCAAGAAGATCCTATGTCTGGTGCTACAGTACCCAGGGGTTGCAGACCACACCAGAGTTGACCCCCAGCCCCAGTGCCACACAACATGGGTGGAGCATAGCACTACTGAGATGACCCCAGACACCCAGAAGCAGTTATATTCTACCTAGACAATCTTGGCATCCAACACAATTTTCAAGTAAGAACCAACCAGGCCTTGGTTTTTAAGTATTTTTCTTAACACTTAGAAATACATTTAAAAATATTTTTCACATCGTATTGATTTGTTGGGAATGTCACATCATACATGCCAAACCCACTCATCTTCCTGCCCCTTTGCTCCTGCCCTCTGCCATTGAAACCTCTTCCCCAAAAGAAGTTGTAGTGTGTGACAATGTATCCGTATGTCTTTACTTGCAAATGTCCAAGTATGCATGAAGCAAGGAGGAGCAGAAAGCACCCAGTTATGCATAGGAGTGGGAGAAGGAGGACAGCAGCAGGAGAGGGCAAAACTAGGTCAAGGGGAGAACATAGGAAGCCTATGGAAGAGCTGATAAAATGGATAGCTGCAGCAATGATGGACTAGCACCTACATAGCAAGTATGCTGTTTCACACTGACATCAGATACATGTGGGAGAATAAAAACAGCTTCAGACAAGGGTAGCTAGGGACTCTACAACATGAGTGACTGGTAGGCCCAAAAGTCATGAATGTTGTTAGTTTAATTCATCACAGTGGCTGCTAGATGCATCTCTCATAGTTCTGAGGACCGGGATGTCTAAGATCAAGGGGTAGGCAAATTTTATCTTTGCTGAGGGCCCTTGTCCTGCTTTCTTGAGAATCCTCATATTGTTGATACCGCACGTATCAGAAGAGGCCAGGGAAATCTCTGAATCTCTTTGATATAAAGGTTATGTCCATTTGTCTGACTTTGGGCTTGCCCTGCCATTCTGAGGAGCCTTCTGGGACCTCCAAGAGTTCCCTGCTTCCCTGTGGAGGACTGCATGGGGTCGAGGGCAGGAACAGCCAGCTTGAAACCCTCTCCCACCAGTCCCTTGCCAGTCCAGTCTGCCTGGGGCATGGCCAGCATAGTTGAGCTGTGTGCTGCTCCCTGACCTCCATTTTCTGGCCCATGGCTCTCTCTTCCTTTCCAAGAAGTCCACCAAGCATCAGGATCATCCAGCCAACACCAGGGACAGCATAAGAACAAAACAAGAACCAGTGAAATGTGGCACCACAATATAGCCCAGCTCTCCTGCTACAGCATGCTCCGGATATCCTAACTCTGTACAAGTACAAGAAAATGACCTTAAATCTAATCTTATAAAGGTAATAGAGGCCTTTAAGGAAGAAATTAATAAATCCATTAAAGAAATACAGAAAAAATAAACAGGTGAAAGAAATGAATAAAATTGTCCAAGAACTGAAAATGAAGATAGATCAATAAAGAAAATGCAAACAGGTGCAGCCGTAGAGATGGAAAACCTAGGAAAGAGAACAGGAACTACAGAACAAACATCACCAACAGAATACAAGAGATGGAAGAGAGCATCTCAAGGGTAGAAGAGACAATGGAAAAAATTGATATATCTGTCAAAGAAAATACAAAATTCAAAAAGCATATGACACAAACAACCCCCTCCCCAAATCTTGGGTCTGTTTGGTTGGCCAAAAAACAAGCTGGAGTAGTCATTCTAATATTTAATAAAATAGACTTTAAAACAAAAGTAATAAAAGAAGATAGGAAAGCACATTTCATAGGCATCAAAGAAAAAATCCACCAAGGGTATGTTTCTATTCTGGACATCTATGCCTCAAATGTAAGGGCACCCACATTTGTAAAGGAAACATTACCAAAAATTAAATCATATATAAAACCCCACACATTAACAGTGGGAGACTTCAACAAGATTGATAAACTCTTATCTAACTAAGATTGATAAACTAACTAAAAGGAAGAGAGAAAATATCCAAAGTAACAAAATCAGAAATGAGAAGGGAGACAGTACAGTAAACACTGAGGGAACTCAAAGAATCATTAGGTCTTACTTCAAAAGCCTACACTCCACAAAATTGGAAAATCTAAGTGAGATGGAAGATTTTCTTGATAGATTTCACTTACCAAAGTTAAATCAAGATCAAGTAAACAATCTAAACAGTCCTCTAAGGAAATAAAAGCATTTATTAAAAGTCTCCCAGGGCAAAATGATTTTAGCACAGAATTCTACCAGACATTCAAAGAATAGCTAATGCCAATACTCCTCAAACTATTCCACAAAATAGAAACAGAAGAAACATTGCCAAACTCATGCTATGAGGCTACAGTCACCCTAAACCTAAACCACACAAAGACCCAGCAAAGAAAGAGAATTTCAGACCAATTTCCTTTATAAATATTCATGTAAAAATACTCAATAAAATACTCGCAATCCAAATCCAAAACCACATCAAAGACATCATCCACCATGGTCAAGTAGGCTTTATTCCAGGGATGCAGGGGTGGTTCAGTAAACAAAAATCCATCATCATAATCCACTAGATAAACAAACTGAAAGAAAAAACCCCACATGATCATCACATTAAATGCTGAAAAAGCCTTTGACAAAATCCACCACCCCTTCATGTTAAAAGTCTTGGAGAGTTCAGGGATACAGAACACATACTTAAACACAATAAAGGCAATGTACAGCAAGCCAATAAATAACATCAAATTAAGTGGAGAGAAACTTAAAGCAATTCCACTAAAATTAGTGACAAAACAAGGCTGTCTACTCTCTACCTATCTCTTCAATATAGCACTTGAAGTTCTAGCCAAAGAAACGAGACAACTGAAGGTTATCAAAGGGATACAAATTGGCTATTCACAGATAATATAGTAGTATATATAAGTGACCACAAAAATCGCACCCAAAAACTCCTACAGCTGATAAACACATTCAGCAAAGAGGCTGAATACAAAATTTAAAAAAAAAATCAATAGCCCTCCTTTATACAAACTATAAATTAGCTGAGAAAGAAATCAGGGAAATAACACCCTTAACAAAACATATAATATACCTCAGTGTATCTTTAACCAAGCAAGTGAAAGACGTGTGTGACAAGAACTTCAAGTCCCTGAAGAAATAAATTGAAGATATCCAAAGATGGGAAAATGTACATGGATCAGTAGGAATAACAAAGTAAAAATAGAGATCTTACCAAAAATAACCTACAGTTTCAATGGAATTACCATCAAAATTCCAACAAAATTTTTTACAAATCCTGAGAGAACAATTCTCAACTTCATATGAAAAATAAAAAAACGCCCTTCCGGCCGGCCCACTGCAGCACCAGCACCGTGGTCCCTGGCCCCGGGGGAGTCTGCAGACACCCGCAAGGACCCACACAGGATCCGCCACGGGTTCCTAAGACCTCTGGTGAGTGGAACACATCGCCCGCTCCAATCCAATCGTGCAGGTCCTGAGACTGCATTAATTAAGGAAGCAGGAAACCCGGCCTGATACGGGACCTCAAGTCCCTCCCGGCCTGTCCACTGCAGCACTGGGTTCCTGGCCCGGGGGGAGTCTACAGACACCCACAAGGACCCACACAGGATCTGCCACGGGATCCTAAGTCCTCTGGTGAGTGGAACACAACTTCTGTCAAGAGGCAGGTTCAAACACCAGATATCTGGGCACCTTCCTGCAAGAGGAGAGCTTGCATGCAGAGAGTACTCTGACCACTGAAACTAAGGATAGAGCTAGTCTCCCAGGTCTGCTGATAGAGGCTAACATAATCACCTGAGGAACAAGCTCTAACCAGAGACAACTATAACAACTAGCTCCAGAGAATACAAGATGGCAAAAGGCAAACGTAAGAATCCTACTAACAGAAATCAAGACCACTCACCATCATCAGAACACAGCACTCCCACGCCACCTAGTCCTGGGCACCCCAACACAACCAAAAAGCTAGACCTGGATTTAAAAGCATATCTTATGATGATGGTAGAGGACATCAAGAAGAACTTTAATAACTCACTTAAAGAAATACAGGAGAACACTGCTAAAGAGTTACAAGTCCTTAAAGAAAAACAGGAAAACACAACCAAGCAGGTAGAAGTCCTTATAGAAAAACAGGAAAACACATCCAAACAGGTGATGGAAATGAACAAAACCATACTAGACCTAAAAAGGGAAGTAGACACAATAAAGAAAACCCAAAGCAAGGCAATGCTGGAGATAGAAACCCTAGGAAAGAAATCTGGAACCATAGACGTGAGCATCAGCAACAGAATACAAGAGATGGAAGAGAGAATCTCAGGTGCAGAAGATTCCATAGAGAACATCGGCACAACAATCAAAGATAATACAAATCGCAAAAAGATCCTAACTCAAAAATTCCAGGAAATCCAAGACACAATGAGAAGACCAAACCTACAGATAATAGGAGTTGATGAGAATGAAGATTTTCAACTTAAAGGGCCAGCAAATATATTCAACAAAATTATAGAAGAAAACTTCCCAAACCTAAAGAATGACATGCCCATGAACATACAAGAAGCCTACAGAACTCCAAATAGACTGGACCAGAAAAGAAATTCATCCTGACACATAATAATAAGAACAACAAATGCACTAAATAAAGAGAGAATATTAAAAGCAGTAAGGGAGAAAGGTCAAGTAACATATAAAGGAAGGCCTATCAGAATTACACCAGACTTTTCACCAGAGACTATGAAAGCCAGAAGAGCCTGGACAGATGTTATACAGACACTAAGAGAACACAAATGCCAGCCCAGGCTACTATACCCGGCCAAACTCTCAATTACCATAGATGGAGAAACCAAAGTATTCCACGACAAAACCAAGTTCACACAATATCTTTCCACGAATCCAGCCCTTCAAAGGATAATAACAGAAAAGAAGCAATACAAGGACAGAAATCACGCCTTAGAACAAGCAAGAAAGTAATCCCTCAACAAACCAAAAAGAAGACAGCCACAAGAACAGAATGCCAACTGTAACAACAAAAATAAAAGGAAGCAACAATTACTTTTCCTTAATATCTCTTAATATCAATGGAATCAATTCCCCAATAAAAAGACATAGGCTAACAGACTGGCTACACAAACAGAACCCAACATTCTGCTGCTTACAGGAAACCCGTCTCAGGGAAAAAGACAGACACTACCTCAGAGTGAAAGGCTGGAAAAAAATTTTCCAAGCAAATGGTCTGAAGAAACAAGCTGGAGTAGCCATTCTAATATCAGATAAAATCGACTTCCAACCCAAAGTTATCAAAAAAGACAAGGAGGGACACTTCATACTCATCAAAGGTAAAATCCTCCAAGGGGAACTCTCAATTCTGAATATCTACGCTCCAAATGCAAGGGCAGCCACATTCATTAAAGACACTTTAGTAAAGCTCAACGCACACATTGCACCTCACACAATAATAGTGGGAGATTTCAACAGACCACTTTCATCAATGGACAGATTGTGGAAACAGAAACTAAACAGGGACACAGTGAAACTAACAGAAGTTATGAAACAAATGGATCTGACAGATATCTACAGAACATTTTATCCTAAAACAAAAGGATATACCTTCTTCTCAGCACCTCACGGGATCTTCTCCAAAACTGACCATATAATTGGTCACAAAACAGGCCTCAACAGATACAAAAATATTGAAATTGTCCCATGTATCCTATCAGACCACCATGGCCTAAGGCTGATCTTCAATAACAACATAAATAATGGAAAGCCAACATTCACGCGGAAACTGAACAACACTCTTCTCAATAATACCTTGGTCAAGGAAGGAATAAAGAAAGAAATTAAAGACTTTTTAGAGTTTAATGAAAATGAAGCCACAACATACCCAAACCTATGGGACACAATGAAAGCATTTCTAAGAGGGAAACTCATAGCTCTCAGTGCCTCCAAGAAGAAACAGGAGAGAGAGCACATATTAGCAGCTTGACAACACATCTAAAAGCTCTAGAAAAAAAGGAAGCAAATTCACCCAAGAGGAGTAGATGGCAGGAAATAATCAAACTCAGGGGTGAAATTAACCAAGTGGAAACAAGAAGAACTATTCAAAGAATTAACCAAACGAGGAGTTGGTTCTTTGAGAAAATCAACAAGATAGATAAACCCTTAGCTAGACTCACTAGAGGGCACAGGGACAACATCCTAATTAACAAAATCAGAAATGAAAAGGGAGACATAACAACAGATCCTGAAGAAATCCAAAACACCATCAGATCCTTCTACAAAACTGGAAAACCTGGACGAAATGGACAAATTTCTAGACAGATACCAGGTACCAAAGTTAAATCAGGATCAAGTTAACGATCTAAACAGTCCCATATCCCCTAAGGAAATAGAAGCAGTCATTAATAGTCTCCCATCCAAAAAAAGCCCAGGACCAGATGGGTATAGTGCAGAGTTCTACCAGACCTTCAAAGAAGATCTAATCCCAGTTCTGCACAAACTATTCCACAAAATAGAAGTAGGGGGAACTCTACCCAAGTCATTTTATGAAGCCACAATTACTCTGATACCTAAACCACCGAATGATCCAACAAAGATAGAGAACTTCAGATCAATTTCCCTTATCAATATCGATGCAAAAATCCTCAATAAAATTCCCGCTAACCTAATCCAAGAACACATTAAAGCAATCATCCATCCTGACCAAGTAGGTTTTATTCCAGGGATGCAGGGATGGTTTAATATACGAAAATCGATCAATGTAATCCATTATATAAACAAACTCAAAGACAAAAACCACATGATCATCTCGTTAGATACGGAAAAAGCATTCGACAAGATCCAACACCCATTCATGATAAAAGTCTTGGAAAGATCAGGAATTCAAGGCCCATAACTAAACATGATAAAAGCAATCTACAGCAAACCAATAGCCAACATCAAAGTAAATGGTGAGAAGCTGGAAGCAATCCCACTAAAATCAGGGACTAGACAAGGCTGCCCACTTTCTCCCTACCTCTTCAACATAGTACTTGAAGTCCTAGCCAGAGCAATTCGACAACAAAAGGAGATCAAGGGGATACAAATTGGAAAAGATGAAGTCAAAATATCACTTTTTGCAAATGATATGATAGTATATATAAGTGACCCTAAAAATTCCACCAGAGAACTCCTAAACCTGATAAACAGCTTCAGTGAAGTAGCTGGATATAAAATTAACTCAAACAAGTCAATGGCCTTTCTCTACACAAAGAATAAACAGGCTGAGAAAGAAATTAAGGAAATAACACCCTTCTCAATAGTCACAAATAATATAAAATATCTTGGCGTGACTCTAACTAAGGAAGTGAAAGATCTGTATGATAAAAACTTCAAGTCCCTGAAGAAAGAAATTAAAGAAGATCTCAGAAGATGGAAAGATCTCCCATGCTCATGGATTGGCAGGATCAACATTATAAAAATGGCTATCTTGCCAAAAGCAATCTACAGATTCAATGCAATCCCCATCAAAATTCCAACTCAATTCTTCAATGAATTAGAAAGAGCAATATGCAAATTCATCTGGAATAACAAAAAACCTAGGATAGCAAAAGCTCTTCTCAAGGATTAAAGTACCTCTGGTGGAATCACCATGCCTGACCTAAAGCTTTACTACAGAGCAATTGTTATAAAAACTGCATGGTACTGGTATAGTGACAGACAAGTAGACCAATGGAATAGAATTGAAGACCCAGAAATGAACCTACACACCTATGGTCACTTGATCTTCGACAAGGGAGCTAAAACCATCCAGTGGAAGAAAGACAGCATTTTCAACAAATGGTGCTGGCACAACTGGTTGTTATCATGTAGAAGAATGCGAATCTACCCATTCCTCTCTCCTTGTACTATGGTCAAATCTAAGTGGATCAAGGAACTTCACATAAAACCAGAGACACTGAAACTTATAGAGGAGAACGTGGGGAAAAGTCTCGAAGATATGGGCACAGGGAAAAAAATTCCTGAATAGAACAGCAATGGCTTGTGCTGTAAGATCGAGGATTGACAAATGGGACCTCATGAAACTGCAAAGCTTCTGCAAGGCAAAAGACACCATCAATAAGACAAAAAGACCACCAACAGATTGGGAAAGGATCTTCACCTATCTTAAATCAGATAGGGGACTAATATCCAATATATATAAAGAACTCAAGAGGGTGGACTCCAGAAAATCAAATAACCCCCTTAAAAGATGGGGCTCAGAGCTGAACAAAGAATTCTCACCCAAGGAATACCGAAAGGCTGAGAAACACCTGAAAAAATGTTCAACATCCTTAATCATCAGAGAAATGCAAATCAAAATAACCCTGAGATTCCATCTCACACCAGTCAGAATGGCTAAGATCAAAAACTCAGGTGACAGCAGATGCTGGCAAGGATGTGGAGAAAGAGGAACACTCCTCCATTGTTGGTGGGATTGCAAGCTTGTAAAACCACTCTGGAAATCAGTCTGGCGGTTCCTCAGAAAATTGGACATAGTACTACCGGAGGATCCCGCAATACCTCTCCTGGGCATATATCCAGAAGATGTCCCAACGGGTAAGAAGGACACATGCTCCACTATGTTCATAGCAGCCTTATTTATAATAGCCAGAAGCTGGAAAGAACCCAGATGCCCCTCAACAGAGGGATGGATACAAAAATTGTGGTACATTTACACAATGGAGTACTTCTCAGCTATTAAAAAGAATGAATTTATGAAATTCCTAGGCAAATGGATGGACCTGGAGGGCATCATCCTGAGTGAGGTAACCCAATCACAAAAGAACTCAAATGAAATGTACTCACTGATAAGTGGATACAACCCAGAAACTTAGTATAGCGAGATATAAGGTACAATATGCAAAACATATGAAACTGAAGAAGAACGAAGACCAAAGTGTGGACACTTTGCTTCTTCTTAGAATCGGAAACAATCACCCATGGAAAGAGTTACAGAGACAAAGTTTGGAAGCTGAGACAAAAGGACCATCTAGAGACTGCCATATCCAGGTATCCATCCCATAATTAGCCTCCAAACGATGACACCATTGCATACACTAGCAAGCCTTTGTTGCAAGGACCGTGATATAGCTGTCCCTTGTGAGACTAGGCCGGGGCCTAGCAAACACAGAAGTGGATGCTCACAGTCAGCTAATGGATGGATCACAGGGCTCCCAATGGAGGAGCTAGAGAAAGTACCCAAGGAGCTAAAGGGATCTGCAACCCTATCGGTGGAACAACATTATGAACTAACCAGTACCCCAGAGCTCTTGACTCTAGCTGCATATGTATCAAAAGATGGCCTAGTTGGCAATCACTGGAAAGAGAGGCCCATTGGTCAGGCAAACTTTTTATGCCCCTGTATAGGGGAACGCCAGTGCCAAAAAAAAAAAAACTGGGAATTGGTTGGTAGGTGAGTGGGGGGGGAGGGTGTGGGGGACTCTTGGGATAGCATTGGAAATGTATTGAAGAAAATACGTAATAAAAAAAAAAGAAAAATAAAAAAACAGAATAGCCAAAATGATCCTGTACAATAAAAGAACTTCTGGGGGTGTTATCACCATCCCAGATCTCAAGCTGTATCACAGAGGAATAGTAATGAAAATTGTGTGGCATTGGTATAGAAACAGACAAGTTGATCAATGGAATTGATGGCACTTGGTTTTGTACAAAGAAGCCAGAAACCATACAATATTAAAAAGAAAGCATCTTCAACAAAGGATGTTGGTCTAACTGGATGTCTACATGTAGAAGAATGCAAATAGACCCTTATTTTATTACTCTGCACATAACTCAAGTCCAAGTGGATCAAAGACCTCAACATAAAACCAGATACACTAAATCTGATAGAAGAGAAAGTGGGGAATAACCTTGAACGCCTTGGCTCAGGAGACAATTTCCTGAACACAACATCAATGGCTCAGGCATTAAGATCACCAATTGATAAATGGGACCTCATGAAACTGAAAAGCTTCTCTAAGGGAAAGGACACCATTAATAGGACAAAACAGCACCCTACAGATTGGGAAAAGGCCTTCATCCACCCCACATCCGACAGAGGGCTGGTATCCTAAATATATAAAGAATTCAAGAAGTTAGGTACCAGAAAACCAAATGACCCAGTTAAAAATGGGTCCAAAGCTAAACAGAATTCTCAACAGAGGAATCTCTAACACCTGAGAAGCACTTAAAGAAATGCTCAACATCCTTTGTCATCAGGGAAATGTAAACCAAAATGACCTTGAGATTCCACCTCACACCAATCAGAGTAGCTAAGATCAAAAACTCAAGCTGCAATGAGGATGTAGAGCAAGGAGAACACCCCTCCATTGATGGTAGGGGTGCAAATGTGTACAACCATTCTGGAAACCAATTTGACAGTTTCTCAGAAAGTTGGGAATAGTTCTGCCTCAAGAGCTATTCCTGGGTATATACCCAAAAGATGCCCCACCATACCACAAGGACACTTGCTTATTTGTAATAGTGAGAAACTGGAAACAACCCAGAAGCCCCTCTACTGAAGAATGGATACAGAAAATATAGCTTATTTATGGAGTGCTGCTCAGCTATTAAAAACAAGGACATCATTAAATTTGCAACAAAATGGAACAAACTACAAACTATCATCCTGAGTGAGGTAACTCAGACCCAAAAGAACATGCATGGTCACTGATAAGTGGATATTAGCCATAAAGTACAGGATGTCCTCATTACAAGCCACAGACCCAAAGAAGCATACTAATGCGGGGGGGGGGGTGGCAGGGGAGGATGCTTGAATCTCACTTAGAAGGGGAACTAAAATTGCCATCTGAGGTGGATGGAGGGAGGGAACTAGGTAGGAGAGGGAATGGGGAAAAGAGGGGCATGGTGATCAGATGTAGAGAGGACTATGAGAATGAATGAAAATCGGTGTAGTGGGGGAAGGGGTGGAGGTAGTAAGCTCTAGTGACCTGGGGTGGGGAAGGCTCCAGGGAGTCTATGAGGGTGAGAGGTTGACCCTAACAGACTCTTAGCAATGGGGCATATGGATCCTGAAGTGGCCACCTCCTGTAGGACTCCCAGTGGAGGGGTAAGGACACCAACCCTCCCACAAGATCTTTGACCCAATGCCTGTCTTGTCTACAAGAAGTACAGGGACAAAGATGTTACAGAGACTGAGAGAATGGCCAGCCAGTGACTGGCCCAACTTGAGATCCATCCCACGGGTAAGCATCAATCCCTGGCATTATCTGTTATGCATGCAGACAGGCGTCTAGCATAACTGTCCTCTGAAAGGCTCCATCCATCAGCCAATGGACACAGATGCAGAGATCCACAGCCAAACATTAGATGGAGCTCGAGAAGTCTTGTGGAAAAGTTGGGGAAGTATTGAGAAACCCTGGGGTCGTAGGGACTCCAGAAGAAGACCAACAGATTCAACTAACGTGGACCCTTAGGGAATCTTAGGGACTGAGCCACCAAGCAAAGAGTATGCAAGGGCTGGACCTGCCCTCCCCCCCACCCCCCCGGCCCCCACATATGTAGCAAATGTGCAGCTTGGGCTTCACGTGGGTTCCCTGACAACTGGAGCAGGGACTTACCCTGACTCTGTTGCCTGCCTGTGGATCGAGTTCCCCTAACCGTGCTGCCTCAGGGGGAGATGTACCTAGTTCTTCAGTGACTTGAGGCATCAGGGTGGTTTGGTACCCAGAGGGGGACCTCCCACTTCTCAGAGGTGAAGGGGAAGAGGATGGAGGAGGGGCCATGTGAGGGGGAAATAGGAGGAGGAGGAGGGGGGGGCTTCATTCGGGATTTAAAATGAATAATTAATGGGAACAATAAAACAAAAACTTTACATTCCTACTCCTTTTTCCTACATTCAGCTCCAACCCACATTTTCTGGTTCTATCCAGTCCAAACCCCGAGTAGTGGCTCTCTCTTTACTCTCTCTATTCCTTCCACTTTCAGGACTCTGGTAATCTGATTTTATCCAAGGTGGAAAACCTGAGACTAATAGCTTCACAGGCCTCCTAACTATGACTTAGGACACTAGCCACACCTTTAGCCACGCCCTAGTCCGATAGGCTTTCAAGCTTCCCAGACTTCTCCACCGCCTGGTCACAAGGCCCCAGGCTGACAGGATGCTGTTTTATTAGCAAAGCCTGCACTGGTGTCTCCGTTCTGCCCATGGACCCTGAAGGCATGGGTGGTCTGAAATGATAATCTCCTGGGAACTTCATAAGCAGACCAAAGTAAAGAGCCCATGGCCACGCCCACTAAGATAGACTTGGAGGACGCCCTGGCCCTGGGGCCCAGCTGGCGGCATCTTTGTCACGTGATGCTGTATGCGCCCGATCCAGGGGTGCTCTTTGGTGGCCGTATCTTGCTGAACTATGCTGTGCTGGTGAGGAATGGCTACTAGCCGTCCTAGCCCTTCTGGGATTATCTTTCTTTCTCCTAGCTAATCCTCATTCCTTCCTTCCTCAGATGTCCATGCGCTTTGATGGGCGACTGGGCTTCCCTGGTGGTTTTGTGGACGATCGTAGCCCCAGCCTGGAGGAAGGGCTGAATAAGGAACTGTTGAAGAAACTGGGCGAGGGAGTGTCCACTTTCAGCATCTTATCCACCGACTACCGAAGCTCCCTCGCTGAGTCCAAATCAAAAGTGGTGGCCCATTTCTATGTCAAATGCCTAACACTAGAGCAGCTCCAGGCGGTGGAGGCTGGGGCACCACAAGCCAAGGACCATGGGCTAGAGGTGGGGCCAGCCTGGGACCTCTTACCACTATCTGCCTCCTTTCTCTGTGGCTCCTGGTCATCAGACCTTGTGCCCATCCCAGTGTTTAGGATTAGTTAAAAGCATCCATGATGGATAATACTGCCAGTGTGGTCTCCTATGAACATTTTACATCACACACACACACACACACACACACACACACACACACACACACACACACACACACACAAACACTTGACTGGCCTCTGCAGAGATTTCTCTAGAACACACTCAGCCAAGTGTGGTGATGGTCAGGCATGACACCATAATAGCATAGTAGTGCCTTAACTTTGGGCTGCTGACTTAGGGAGACATGAAAGGGATTCTCCAATTCTGGCAAGTACTAAACTCATGGGGTTGGGGAAGGTGTAAAAAAGAGTCTCCTGGATTCACACTGGCAACTTCTAGTGAGCAAGCAACTCTTAGACTTCCCTCAGACGATCCTTGTTAAGGGAGGAGTAGGAGGAAGGCCTGTGAATTCAGTTTTCTTGAGTTCCCCCATGAGGCCTACACAGCTAGAGTAGACCCATTGGCAGCTAGGGCTGTGCCTGCATTCAGGCTGCAGGAGCCAGAAAGTGCTGTTGAACAGGTTAACATGGAGGTAGACCCAGGATGCCTTGGGGGCCCTTGCCTGTCCAGGGTTAGGCCCATTGGGCCCCACTGAAGTATGAAGCCCTAGGACTGGTTCTGCCGGGATATCTGCTCTGGAACTAACTTGTTGTAGTGAGAACTGTGTCTTGTCCTCTCTCTCCTTCCTTTCAAAGGTCTTGGGCCTGGTGCGGGTACCCCTGTACACCTTGCGGGATGGTGTGGGAGGCCTGCCTGCTTTTCTGGAGAATTCCTTCATTGGTGTCGCCAGGGAACAGCTACTGGAAGCCCTCCAGGACTTGGGAATTCTGGCTCCCGAAACTGCCTCAGACCTCAAGGAACGAACAGTTCAACGTAAACAGACCTTAAGGCTGATTGGGACCTGAGCCGAGAGAACTTGGTATTGGGAGGGCGGGTGAGAAGGGAAATGCTTTTGGGGCCTTGGAGATGAGAGCTGACACCAGATTAAAAGGCAGAACTGTAATGCAATGCATTTTGAACAAAAGACCCCATCACCCTGTGGCACCAGAGACAGAAATACAAAGACCTTTGCTGGGTCCTTGACATGTAAGGTCCTTCCCTGTACCTGTCAGGCATGCACACATGCACTCTGTGCCACACATGGTCTACCTCACTTCGTGGTCACTCGAACCAGGAATCGTAATCCCCCCCACTCCTTGTTAAGCAGGGGAGAGTCGTTCCCTCTCTTGTAAAGCTACCTTCTAGTGCGCAGCTCCATGTTTGCTGGAGGAGCTAGAGGCAGGTGTCCCAGTTTGAATATGCTTGGTCCAAGGAGAGGCACTATTTGGAGGTGTGGCCTTGTTGGAGTAGGTGTGTCCCTGTGGGTGTGGGCTTTAAGACCCTCATCCTAGCTGCCTGGAAGCCAGTATTCTGCTAGCAGCCTTCAGATGAAGATGTAGAACTCTCAGCTCCTCCTGCACCATGCCTGCCTGGCACTGCCATGCTCTGACCTCGATGATACCAGACTGAAGCTCTGAATCTATAAAAATAGCCTCAATTAAATGTTGTCTTTATAAGAGTTGCTTTGGTCATGGTCTCTTAACAGCAGTAAAACTCTTAAGACAGCACGGGATTTCCATTTGAAAGTGGCCTCTCACCTGAGACTTAACCAGATGCACAAGTTCCAGAGAGCTGGGGGAAGTCATGACCAGCTCCACAGCCCCCTTTTCTTCCCCCACAACTGAACGCAACTGAACATAAAGGGTCAGAAGGTGGTGATGGTTTCTTGGGCTGCCCTTGGTTGGACCTAAGACCTCTGAGTGTGTTGTCCTCTCTGGAGAATTCAGAAGGGAATTGACCCAGCCTGTCTGGCCTGCCCTGCCAAAAAGAGCCTTCTAGAAGAAGATGCTGTCTACAGGGCCTTCAGGCTCTTTAGCTTTCTCAGCTGATGTTGGCGACCTGATGCCATTAGATAGACAGCCTTGCCGCTAAGGACTCCAGAATGTTGTCAGAAGCCTTTTCCTAAAGGGACAGACCATGACGCTTTTAGGCTTTGGGAACCACACATTTCCCTAACTTTAGTTTTAGCTACCAATTTTAAAAGAATTATATATATATATATGTATATATATATAATTCTTATATATATGTGTGTGTGTATATATATATATACACATACATACACATATACATGAATATATATGCATATACATACCATATTTTTTATTGTATTTATTTGTAATAGTCAGAAACTAAAAACAACCCAGATTCCCCTCAACTGAAGAATGGAGAGGTTATAATGATAACAGAGGCGCCAGTTTAATGTTACTCATGTAGGGATAGAGAGAGCAGTTAACTTTGTGAAGTAGCTTGAAAATCAGAGATCTTGATGCTGAGGCCAGTTGGGAGTGGAGAGTGTGCAGTGGGAGGTGGGTTTGAAATAGAGAGAGGTGATTGGTTGAGGAAACTGGGGAGATAAGGGTGGCTGAACCAAGGATGGGGGTTGCTGTAAAAGGTTAAGTAACTATTCAGGATGGGGAGGCAGAAGGGGAAGTGAACAGGCAGTGAATAATGGGGCCAGAAACCAACACGTGTTGGAGAGGTACGATGACCCAGGAGCCAGTACCCTCACTGATAAAGAGGAGGCACAGAGGCAACATAGCAACAGAAGTGCAAGTGGCCAGGTGAGAGTATGCCCTTCCAGGACAGGATCCCATGATGGAAGGAGGCTGGGCAGAGCCCTGGAGAAGTAATGCAGGCCCTGTGGCCTCCAGCCGGGCTCCAGCTCTGGACCTTTCAAATATGGGATAGATGGGTCAGAAGCAGCTCTAGAGGCCTTGCCAAGAAGGTTTCATTGCTGTGTCTTTTCTCCTGATCTAACCTAGATCTAAGGGTTACATGTCATATAGAGTAAACTCTCAGATGGCTAGCCGGAGGGAAGTAACGTGTGTGTGTGTGTGTGTGTGTGTGTGTGTGTGTGTGTGTGTGTGTGTGTCTCTACAAGGAACACAGCAGCATCCACAGCTCATCCTTGATGTTGCCTGTGATTATTTTTTCAGTTGTTTCCGCGCTGCTCCACTTAGGTAAACTTAAATGTTCTAGGACCCATGCTCCCCGACTGCCTTGGAAGGCTTCTTTTCCACATTTTACTTCTGTGACATTGACTTCTGAGGGCTCTGCCTCTGATGTCTTAACCCCCTGCCTTATCTAAGAAGCATCCCTCCTTGGCATGGGTTCAGCCATCGCACACTGGTTGGCTGCTATGGGTTTAGTGCCCTAGCCTGGTCCTGATGCTGCCTCCCTCGCAGGAGGGAGAGAAGCAGGCTAGACTATGCACTTCTCTTCTCACCCACTCCCATCCTGCTGGGGAATGGACAGCTGGGATGACAACCACACAGGACTCCCTGTGTCCCTGTAAGCACAGTGTTCTGAGGAGGGAAGAAGGTGGAAGCTCATCTGACCTCCAGCCCAGCTCCCAGCAGCCAGGACTTCCAGCTGAGCACTGACTTCCTTATCTCAAGCTTGGGGTTGTGATTCCTGGGGAGAGGGTTAATGGAGGGAGCACTTGGCATTAACTTTGAGCAGGTCAGCATGCACTGTGTCAGCACAGGCTGCTGCTGCTCCTTCCTGGGGAGGAGAGGGGAGCCACACATCACCCCCTTCCTGACACACACACACACACACACACACACACACACACACACACACACACACACACACACACACACACAACTCACACACTCATTCCTCTCTTAGCAGAATCAGCAAGAAATTTCTACTTCTCAACCTTGCACTTTCCCTCTTCACAGACATCACTCTCAGACTTCATTCTCTCCTGAGCCCCAGTCCTTGTCAGTTGCCAGGTTTGAGGCAAAGCTACCTTCTCCTGGCAGGACCATGCTGGGAAGGAGGAATGTCTCCTGTTACTGAACTCGGGCTCTGAGGAAGGCTAAGTGAAACAGACAGGGTTAGAGTAATGGCTTGTAGTGGCACTATCAGGAGGGGTGGCCTTGTTGAAGTAGGTGTGTCACTGTGGGTGTGGGATTTAAGACCCTTTTCCTAGCTGCCTGGAAGTGAGTATCCTGCTAGCAGCCTTCAGATGAAGATGTAGAACTCTCAGCTCCTCCAGTATCATGCCTGCCTGGATACTGCCATGTTCCTGCCTTGATGATACTGGACTGAACCTCTGAACCTGTAAGCCAGCCCCAATTAAATGTTGCCATTTTAAGACTTGCCTTGGTCATGGTGTCTGTTCACAGCAGTAAAACCCTAACTAAGACAGTGAGAGGAGAATGGGAAAGGGGGGTTATTGCACAGAAAGTATTAAAATCTGTACCCCAAATATTCTGGTTATCTGATGAGTGAAACACCAGAACAGGATATGAGCATTTCACCCTTGATACCATTCTCAGAGCATCAGAGTTTGAGCCACGTGGAAGATGCTGGGTGTGGCTCATTCCATAAGAGGAAAAGAAAAAGTGGGTTATTGTAGTTAACACACTAGGTAGAAGGGTGTGAGCCATGCAGGGTAACAGAGACTGTCATGGCCTTCAGGCCACAGGAAGTCTACCAAAGAGAAACAGCCTTCTCCCCACATGCCTTCTAGGTCCTGTTTCTCTGGCTGAATTCATATGGCAATTCACTCCCCGCCCCCAAGTAGTGGGCACAGCCTGTCAGAGACACCACTGGGGGACTAAAATACCATTGTGTCCATGCTGGTCTGTATGGAATCAGAGGCCAGCAGGATTGAAGAGCCTCAGGGGCCATGAAAGATACAAGGAGTCTCCTCTACCACCAGCTCCTCAGCCGGGGAAAATCCACATCCCAGACTCTCCTGGTCACACAAGCAAAACCAGGGCCACCAGACCCAACCTCAACCCTTCTGCATGGACGCCTGTCAAGGATGCAGTCTTCTCCTCAGCGAGACAAGGTCTACGGCAGGGCAGTTCACCGAGTGTAAGGAGGAAGTAGAAACGTAAACAGGAAGTTCCAGGCTGGATTGCTGTTCCCACCCTCACAGGCCTCTACCTTCTGGGGTGCTGGAAGGCCCCACCTGATAGATTTATGACATCCAGGCACCTGGGAATAGTTCCAGGGTGTGGATGGAGGCAAAGGTCTATTGAACAGGAGAGCAGGCCAGCTAAACAATCTCAGAGACAGGGAGTGCACCCCAACCACTGGAAACTCATTCCCGTGAAACCGTGCTGTTAGTTCGGGTCATGCATGTGTACCATGTCTGCCCACAAATTGGCCAAGGTAGGAGGTTCTGATTAGCGATGCCCTCGTCATTAGCCTTCATTCTGACATAAATGGACAAAGAGGGAATATCTGCTTGCTTTTAGCATTCATGAGAGACTTGGATTATTTGTATGCTCTATAATGGACCTGCACTGGCTAGTTTCATGTCAGCTTGACCCAGGTAGGATCATCTGAGGGGAGAGAACCAGAGTTGAGAAAGTGCCCAGTACAACTGGGCTGCAGGCAAGCCTGGAGTGTGTTTTCAGTGATGGACAGACGTGGGAGGGGCCAGAACATTGTGGGTGGCACCATTCCTGGGCTGGTGGTCTTAGGTTCTCTAAGAAATAAAGCTAATCAAGCCGTGAGGAGCAAGGCAGTAGGCAGCACTGCCTCTAGGTTCCTACCCAATTTGCGTTCCTGTGCAGATTGTGATTCAGGTGTGTAAGGCAAGTAACCCCTTTCTCCCCAAGGTTTTTTTTTGTTTTTTTGTCATGGTGTTATCATCACAGTGATAGGAACCTAACTAAAGCAGAAATTGATGAACACTATCAGTCTAGAAGATTCCACGACATTGGGCCCACTGTTGTACTTCTCCAGCTGTGAAATGAGTTCCTTGGTCAGAGGCAGTGCTGTGTGGAATACCATGATGGTGAATAAGGCATTTCGTAAGTCCACGGATAGTAGTTTTGGCAGGAGCATTTCATTCAGGAAGGGCGCATCTATAACTAGAATATATATCTATTCCAGGAAGGGCAAAGCATTGCCCTGAGGAATGATGCTCTATCTGGGGTTCAGGATTGGTCTCTGATATTGACTGATCTGGCACTGGGTAGCAGCTGTAGCCAGGTCAGCCCTGGTGAATGGAAGTCCCCATTGTTGCAGCAAATAATAGTCTCCATCCCTGCCACCATGGCTAAACTAGAAGCAACACAGTGTCCTTTCAGGGTCAAGGGCTAGTTAAGTTGTAGTGCTTGTCTTGTAGGCACAAGGGCCTGAGTTCCATCCCCAAAAAGTGCGTGTAAACACTTGGGCACATACCTGTCATCATAGCTTTGGGTCGATGGAGACAGGATGGTCTCTGGGGCCACCGGGATAACCAAACTAGTCTAGTTGGCAAGTTCCAGACCAATGAGAGACTTTGTCTTCATAGAAAGCAATGGGCAGTGATTAAGGAATAAAACACAAGAATGTCCTCTGGATTCTTCTCACAAACACAAACAAATGTGTATGTATGTCTACACATACACACACACACACATACACACACACATACACACACACAAACACACACACACACACACACACACACACACACACACACACACGCATGCCCACACATGCTCTCGAGTGCACGCACAATGTCCCTCCATGGTGGACTGTCCTTACAGGAAGTCCTATTGATAAGCTTCTAGTAGCTCTCTCCGGCCTCATCCCTGAGTCCTGTCACCATACGTTTTTCTAAATCTGTGGTTCTCAACACTGGCTCTTCATTTAAATCATACAGAAAATCCAGGAATGACAATGTGAATTGGTTTGGCATTCAGAGGCAGGTGGCAGGCATCGGCCGTCTTAGGCAACACTAGTCTTCTTAGACTTGCTGTTGGAGCTTATGAGGTGAGACTGGAGCCTCAGTTCTCCTTCCAGCTCCTCATCCAGGAAGGAGCCTGTTTGCTAAAGGGTTTTGTGAAATGCAAAGACTTCATTCAAACGTAAATGATAACCTTTTCCTTCAACCTCAGGAGATGCCCAAGATCTTCCTACTTTTAACTTTTTACTACAGGAAGCATCAAACTACATACATTTTTAAAAAACCAAGCCTGAATGGTCCCCCAGAAACCCAGCTTCTAAAGTGGTATTCACACCCTCAGCCTCTGTCTCTGGGAGGATTATTTTTAGTGTGTGCTTTATACATATTTTAGTATTTAGCTGTAAAGAACAAAGAACATTTAAAACTGTAACCACATTACTATCCTGCCTCAAACAATTACATTATTCTTCTATATCAAGCATCGATCCCATTTATAGATACGAAAGGAAGTGTTTTGTAATTTTAACAACCAGGCCATGGCCGTTTTGAGCCTGACCTCCAGTGATCCATGATGCCTCACTCAGGTCTAGAGCCTAACCTCTATTAACTCAGGGAACTTTGCCCAAGTACACTGATTGGTCTTATTAAGAAAGCCAACTAATACTGTAAAATTTGTTTCTCAACAAGGTTAATGGGAAGTCCACCTGCCCATTGGAATATGGTTCTAGGCTGGAGGTTGTTAATCCAAAATGGATGAAAATAAGACCACTACCACAATTTTTGAGCCAAGATTGAAGCAAGCTTTATTAAATATTGGCCAGAGCCAAGGATACTGTCTTGATAAAAGGGCTAGAAATTCTTCACCCAGGATTCCCAGAGTATGGCACCAAATTATAGGTAAAACCCACAAAGTATATACTTCCTGCCTTTGTTCAATCAGGGACAAGCATACATCCTGACTTACTTCCTGCCTATGTGTGATCAAGCACACATCCTGTGCAGTTGGAGCAACCAAGCTTGTTTACAAAAGCAAAAATGGCCCCCAGCATTCCAGGAAGTTATCTGTCCTTGGGCAAGTGGGGCTTATATGTTAGAGGCAATTTTGTTTTATAGATCTCCTAAGCACAGCAGTTTAAACTTAAAACATCACTTCAGCCATCACAGAGGCCCATGAGACGAGGCAGAGTACCCCCCCACACACACAAATATCATCTCAACTGTTGTAAAAAAAACAAAAAAACAAAAACAAAAACAAAACCCTCCCGCTTCCTCTCAGCACTCCAGTTCCTTCTGGGTACTCACCTGCAGCTTTCTTTTTTCAACAGTGTATTTCAATAATCTCTCACTTTGTCTGTGGGTGTTTTGGTGAATTCTCTTACCACCCATGTCCCCAGCTTACCATGTGCTGTTCCTCACAGTAGTAGTCATGACTCCCCCTTTTTTTTTTTTTACTTTATTTAGTTTTGAACTCAAACGTGCCCAAGTTCCGTGGCTTTATTAAATCCCAAAGCTCAGGGCTAGAAATTCTTCACAACACACCAAAGTACAGCACTGGAGACTTCCCATTCTCCAGAATGAGGAAAATAATTTTCACTTGTTCAGTTGTTGAGGCGGGGTTGGGAGTGGTTAACTACATCTCATCCTGAAGGGCCTCCTGCTAGGACCCCATGTCCCCAGTGGGCAAAGGGACTTCTTGTTGGGTAACAAATTTTGTATTAGATTTTTTTTTCTTGAGCCCAGTCATTGGAGGAAGGTTCCTTGCACTGTTAGTGGTTAGTCCTCAGAGATCTGTGTGAGGCTTCATGGGTCCTTGAGGGTAAGGTTCCAATTGACAGCAGCTCAGTTGTTAACATTGAAAATGTTGGTTTTGGCATTTTGTCTGCATAAGTGAGGATTGGATGCATCACACACACACACACACACACACACACACACACACACACACACACACACACACACACACACACACACACACTCATATATATATGAGCCATAAAGAGACCCAGGACCTGGAATGTGTTCTCAGAACGTCCAACAGCAGGGCTACCAGGGAACAGCTGGAAAGGTAAACTAGACCTGAAACTCCTGGCAGGAGAGTCTGAGGATGAGTTAATATCTTAATTTAGTACGGTATAGTTCTTAAAATAATGAGCCAGTTTTAAGGCGTTAATATTAACCAACGCTTTATTCAGATTCTCTTGGCTGTTACCTAATATCCTCATCTTTCTCAGATTTCAGGTGAGGCACATCTTTTGAGGTTCTCCTTTATTCCATAGGTACCTGTGGAAATTTTCATTTTTATTTTGATTGCCATAGATTGAATATTTATGTCCTCCGCACCAGTCCTTCAGTCCATATGCTGACATCCTAACCCCACATTGATATTTGGGGATAGGGGCCTTTGGGAGGGGACTATACTGAAATAACGCAGCCTTCATGAAAAGCATTAGTGACCTTGCAGGGGATCTGGAGAGCTCTCCAGAACCTTCTGAGATTTCAGCTACCAGGTGGCCTATGCATCAAGAACTGGGACCTCAGCAGACACCAAGTATGTCAGCCCCTTCGTCTTAGACTTCCAAGTCCCCAGAACTGTGTGAAATAAACTTTAGTTTGTAAGTCTTCCAGTCTGAGGAATTTTGTTCCAGTAACTCCAAGGAACTAAGACAATGCCTTGACAGTTTCAAGGATTACCTGTCAAATGGCGGAGGCTGGCTTGTTGCTTTCCTCAAAGTTTAGACCAGAGTTCTCTCCTTTGGGGGAGGGGAGACCTCAGGCAAAAGAGACATTATCATCACAACATATCTAGTCCCCTCTGTCAGTGTGACACAACAATGCTGGATGCTTACCTTGACACCATATGTAGCCCCCTCTGTCGATGTGACACACCTATGCCGGTTGCTGATCTTGATTGTCCCGCTAAGGTAGTGCTGGTTGATTTCACCCCCAAGCTACAAAGTTGCACTGTGGTTTTCTTCTTTTTGTACTGTTTACTCTTCGGAAGGAAGTTACTATGGAGCTCTGCTCTGCTGGAGGACAAAATAGCTGCTGAAATGATCTCTAAGTCTTCCAAGTGGAGGACCCTTTGCCGACCCTCAGCAGCTCATTCTGCATGTATCTGCATTCTAATATCAGGACAGGTATTTATTTTCTACTTTACATCATAAATAAATGAATAAACCAAAAGTAAAACCACGTTTGTTCTTCTGTTCCTCAAACTGGTTTTTGTTTTGAAAACTCAGCAGTGGCCTGTGGCTTTCTGTCTCAGAACAGTGCAGGGGTTCTCTTTTATTTGGGGGATTCTTTTTTTTTTTCTCTTTGAGGGAGGGCGTAAGGGTGGGATTGAGTTTCTTTCCTGACATCATAAGATGGTTGATGTTCACTGTATTTCACTGGGGATCTTTCTGGCTCTTCAGTGGAAGTTTTCTAAGGAGCATTGGTTTCTTTTGTTGGGCTATGATGTTATAAGCAAGTCCTGGACCCTAACTGAGTTGTTATCATCAGGCATCATGGGCTCTGTGGGCCTCTCAACTGACAGAGCAACGACAACAAGAACAAAAAAGTAAGGGGTTTATTAATCCTTGATGTAGGCATTCCCAATGCTGCTTTATGTAGATGCCTGTAGGGTTATATAGGCCAACTCAAACTCATATTAAGCTCATCCTGTTACTACAGAAAGTATAATAATTCTCTTCATTTGGAGGTGGCCCTTTTTAGTTATTATAGATTGGACCAAGATTTACAGTTTGTTTTATAAGAGTGGTAGTAATCATAGGTCTGATGTATACAATCCTGAACACCATATTTCTTATCACTCTGTTTGCATGAGGCTCTGTGTTAACTCTGTACAATACTGTAGCCCCGAGATAAGTCTGGTTTCTTTATAAATAAGGGGGGGGGCGCATGTAATTTGTTCGGGCTCCCTCACATCGGTCATGGTGGCTTTTCAAATGGTGTGTCTTTAAAAGCCAGGTTGGGAAGATGTCCTAGTCTATACATTCTCTGCCTTACAAGCATGAAGGTCTGAGTCTGGATCCTTAGCACCCCCACAAAAGCCAAGCATAGTGGGCGTGCCTGTAACTCTAGCACTGGGAGAAGGGGAGACGGGGGATCCCCAGAGTTTACTGACCAGATATTGTAGACCGTTAGTGAGCTCAGTGCATTAGTCACTTTCAAAAAATAAGGGGGGCTGGCAGTAGAGAGAGACACCCAGAGACACTCAGAATTGACCTCTGGCCTCCACACACATGTGAACATGAGCCTACGTGTCTTTTGAACACACATACATTTGTACATGCACATACACTGCACACATCCAGAAAACAAAACAAAAGAACCACCGTGTCCTCTTACTACCACCAGGAATTTTTTCTTGAAATTGGCCTGGGGTGGGGCTCTGGAATTGGAAGATATGAAGGGTTTTATAAGCTTCTTTCTTCTTCTTCTTCTTCTTCTTCTTCTTCTTCTTCTTCTTCTTCTTCTTCTTCTTCTTCTTCTCTTCTTCCTCTTCCTCCTCCTCCTCCTCCTCCTTCTCCTTCTTGTTGCCAGGTGATAATGTTTGACCAGGATGATTTGCCTGTCCCTTGGATGTTATCTGAGTAATGGCATCTGTATCGCACCTAACTCACCATGATGTGACTGCCTCAGTCAATGGCATCTCTGCCCTGCGACTCAGGGGACTGAGGCAAGATGTCCACAGGCTTTTCCTGATGGTGCCCTTATTCTTAGGATGCTGGCCTCAATCTTTGACATAAGACACAGCATCGAACCTCCACCCTCGAATCCAAGAATGGCTGCATTTACCATATGTCTGGCTCTGAGGAGAATTTTACTCCCATACTACGCTGGTTCCACCTCCACTAACAGGTCCTTAACTGGGAACCTGAGAGGGTTGAGTGGCTTCTACTAAAGTCACAAGCCTGTATCTGGGTGAGTTCTGAGCTCTACAACAAACTTTCAAGTCCAGGCTGTGACCTGAAGTCAGATCTTCTTTGAGTGTCACCTCTTCCCTTCCTTAAATACATACAGGTTCTTGATATATGGACTCAACTTCAGGTGGGGCAGCCTAGCTGAGGTGAAGGATCCTGAATGCCAGGATCTCAGCATTAGGCATTGAGTGTCCCCCATCTCTTTCCTATTTTTCTTCACAATTTAAAGTTCTGAGGGTATTTTAATTTACTCCTAGTGTGGTGGTGGTGGGGTGTCCTGTCTGACTCCTCCCCACTCTTTTCTGTGCTTTATTTCCTCAGCCAGCCACCCCTCCCCAATCTTACTGTGTGACCTGTGACATTTCCATGTCATTTTCCATGTACCAGGCGCCACATCACTACCCAGAGCCCACAGCCAATGCAGTTGGTTGTTGTAACCACATCCATTGGCCACTCCCCTTCCCCAAATGTGTTAGCTCTGTCCCTGTGCCCTCTTATAATCAGTCAATCCCCACATTTCCACCACTCAAGACTTGTTACACCCACCTCTCCTTTCCCCCATCACGCTAGGCTAGGAATAAGTTCTGAAGCCAGACTACCTTCCTCCCATCCCTAGACTCTTTGTTATGAACGGACCAACCCAGAACCGTTTTCTAAAAAATACGTTGTCCTTTGCACTGGCAGAACTCCTGCGTAAATTCTAACTCAGGTTCCAAAACACCTCCGGCCTGAGCCTGACCTTACCAAGCCTTCAGCCCCACCCTAGCCTAAGGGCCAATCCAGGGTGTCTTCGGAGCTCCTGAGAGACCCATCCTGATTGGCTGATGCGGAGTCTCGCAAAGCTCCGCCCCGAGGCGCTGGCCTCTGCAAGAACCCGGAAGTGCGAGCCTCGAGATGGAGGGGCATCGGAAAGTGGAGCTCAGCGAGGCCCTGGCGCTCGGGCCGGACTGGCGCCACGCCTGCCATGCGCTGCTCTACGCGCCCGACCCCCGCAAGCTGTTCGGCCGCATCCCGATGCGCTTCGCCGTGCTGGTGAGGACGCGTCATGCACGGCCGCTCCCCCGCCCCAGGGCTCGCGAGCCCGGGCCAACCATCATACCCTCCTCCCCCAGATGCAGATGCGCTTTGACGGGCGCCTGGGCTTCCCTGGCGGCTTCGTGGACGCGCAGGACAGCTGCCTGGAGGACGGGCTGAACCGGGAACTGCGCGAGGAGCTGGGCGAAGCGATGTCTGCCTTCCGCGTTGAACGCTCTGACTACCGCAGCTCACACATCGCGGCCAGACCGCGCGTGGTGGCCCACTTCTATGCCAAGCGCCTGACTCTGGAACAGCTGCAGGCTGTGGAAGCCAGGGCACCTCAAGCCAAGGACCATGGGCTGGAGGTGGGACCAGCCTGGGATCCACTCCAGCTCCAGTCTGTCCTCCCCCAATCCCCTTACCGAGAAAAGCCACTGGGTGGAGGAGATTTTGACCCTCCGACTTTGAATTCTTTCAAGTGGCATGAACTAGTTGGGATCTTGGTCATCTCCAGGCTAGATAATACCACCTACTCGGCCACCTTTAGCGGCCCCTGCAGAGAGCTTTTTAGAACACACATCCAAAGGTCTCTCCAGCTCTATGCTAGTGCACATGATACCCTAAGCTCTTGACTTTGGGTTCATATTTCCCTTAAGCAGACAGTGAGTCTAATGCTAGGGACGCCTGTGTGTAGAGGTGACCCTGAACCTGGGAGTGAGAGCGCTATTAAAACTGATTAGTGCGCACACTTTGACAGTGTTTAGACTGAACAGTCCATTGGAATCACTTGAGTTGGGTAAGGATGTCAGAGGAATACTTGGGTATTTGCATTTTTCTTGAGCACCCAAGTGCTACCTATACAGTGGTGTGAGTTCTGAGTTTTGAAATACTGCTACAGCCAGGCATGCCTCCTGGAGGCCGTCGCCAGTAAGGGTGAGGAAAAGGATGGAGAAGGATTGGCACGGATGGAGCTTGGAACCCAGCGTGGCTCACTTGTCCACAGAGTTTGGCTCTCTAAGCTCTCCTGAGGTGTGATTATTAGGCCCGGTTCTGCTTGGCTCTTCTCTGGAGAGTTCTGTTCCAAGGTAGATAAGGTAATGTGTTGAGGTTCTTGAGGTCCCACTTGTCCGATGTCTCCTTTTCATAGGTGCTGGGCCTGGTGCGGGTACCCCTGTACGTCCTCCGTGATGGTGAGGGAGGCCTGCCTGCCTTTCTGGAGAATTCCTTCATTGGAGCTGCCCGAGAGCAGCTACTAGAAGCCCTTCAGGACTTGAAACTTCTGGATCCTGGCATTATTGCAAAACTAAAGATCCCAGATTCTAAGTAGAATCGGACCAGCATGGACCCCTGGAACCCAGAGGGCCTTGGTATGAGGGAGGGAAGGACAAGTGGTCTCTCTTTGGGGTATAAAGGATTGTAGGTGGTGCCAGATTAGCAACAGGGAAGGATATGCACTGTTTTCAACGGAACACCTTGTCTGGTGGCATTAGGGATAAAAGGCCTTTGTAGTATCCCAGAGTCCTGCCTTATACATGGACAAACAGCCTGGAAGCTCCAGGTATGTATATGTGTAGTTCGTGGTCACACACAGCCTGACACACTGTCATCTGCCCAGTTTAACCATGATGTGGCATTTGGCACATCCCACTCCTTCCGGGTAAATGGGAGGGTTTCTTCCCCATCCGCTGTAAGGCTGCTGTCCTGTGTCCAGCCCAACCCATGCCTGTTAGGGAAGCAAAGGAGATGGCTTCTTTCTGAGAATTGTCCTGTGTTACCTGGGGCTTGAGCAGAGCAGTGGGTTTCAGAAAGTGACGTAAGGGCCTACCCAGCCCTGCGCTCTAACTGAGAGTTGGAATTGTCAAGGGCTTCTTAGGAGGCCTGAGACCTCAGTCCTGATACCTGTCTTCCTGCGTGTTCATCTTTGAGCTCCCATTGTCTCTGTCTAGCCTGCCCTGCTTAAAAAAAAACAACCAAACAAACAAACCAAAAAAAAACAAAAACAAAAACAAAAAAAAACCTAGAGGCATCTGGAAGAGTAGGCTGATATCTGGGCCTCCAAGTTCCAGAGCTTTTTCAAAAGGTACAGGTTAATACTTGCTCAGTGCTAGGTATGGTGACAGAAATAGAGACCCACTGCTCTTGTCTTTAAGACTTCACAGTGAGGAGTGAGCACACAGCATCATAAAGAGCACTACACAGTAAGAAGTAGAAGCCCCTTCAGTCACATGGTGTCCGTGGGAACCCTTTACTCTGCCACGTCAAACTTATCTGCATGATGTATAAATTTGTGGTTGTTGTGTCCCAGTAAAACACCAATTAAAAAAAAGCAGCTGTCTGGCTTCAATGACTTCAGCTGGGAAAGATAGGCTAAGGTTTGCGATGCCTGAGTTTGTAAGCATTCTGTTGACATTCTTTCACTTGGGTTCATCTGAAAAGGCCCTAGTAAAAATGGAAGAAGGGAAAGGAAGGGAGAAATCACATAGGGATTTGGAAAGAAGTTCCTGTTAGTCTATGCCTTTTTATTGGAGAAATTAGTCCATTGATAGTAAGAGATATTAAGGAAAAGTAATTGTAGCTTCCTGTTATTTTTGTTGTTCTGTTCATGTGGCTATCTTCTTTTAGGTTTGTTGAAAGATTACTTTCTTGCTTTTTTTAGGGCATAGTTTCCCTCCTTGTGTTGGAGTTTTCCCTTTATTATCCTTTGAAGGGCTGGATTCGTGGAAAGATATTGTATGAATTTGGTTTTGTCATGGAATACTGTGGTTTCTCCATCTGTGGTAATTGAGAGTTTTGCTGGGTATTGGAAAGAAGTTTCTTTTTTTTAAAATATTTTTTATTATTATGTATTTTCCTCAATTACATTTAGAATGCTATCCCAAAAGTCCCCCATACCCTCCACCCCCCCACTTCCCTACCCACCCATTCCCATTTTTTGGCCCTGGCATTCCCCTGTACTGGGGCATATAAAGTTTGCCTGTCCAATGGGCCTCTCTTTCCAGTGATGGCCAACTAGGCCATCTTTTGATACATATGCAGCTAGAGTCAAGAGCTCCGGGGTACTGGTTAGTTCATATTGTTGTTCCACCTATAGGGTTGCAGATCCCTTTAGCTCCTTGGTTACTTTCTCTAGCTCCTCCATTGGGGGCCCTGTGCTCCATCTAATAGCTGACTGTGAGCATCTACTTATGTGTTTGCTAGGCCCGGCCTAGTCTCACAAGAGACAGCTATATCAGGGTCCTTTCAGCAAAATCTTGCTAGTGTATGCAATGGTGTCAGCGTTTGGAAGCTGATTGTGGGATGGATCTCTGGATATGGCAGTCTCTAGATGGTCCATCCTTTTGTCTTAGCACCAAACTTTGTCTCTGTAACTCCTTCCATGGGTGATTGTTTCTAACGAGGCATGTGTGAAGGCCCTGAGGGGGGCAGAATCTTATCAGAACATCCCAGGACCCACTTCTTAATCAGGATCTTGGGATGTTCTTCATAGTCCAGGGACTGTTTTTTTATTTTTATTTTATTTTATTTTATTTTATTTTATTTTATTTTATTTTATTTTATTTTATTTTATTTCAAGACTGCTCCTGTGACTGATGTGGATCTTTTGAAAAGTCTCAAATTTCAAAATTCTCAAATCCCAGGGATGTAGCTCCTGTAGCTTTGCCTAGCATTCATGGGAGCCTGAGACCAGCCCCTGGCACTGCATAAATGGCATGGTGGCAAACACCTGTCACCCCAGTGCTCAGAGAGGAGGACCAGAAGTTTAAGATCCTCCTTGGCTACATAGTTGAAGGCCAGCCTGGGATTCATGAGAGCCACTCCAGAACCCCCTCATCTCCACCTTTTAAACAACTTAAGTCTCCATCGAATTGAGCTGGTAGATAGGGCCTGTCAGGAGAATTCAAGGAGGCTTTATTACCTTAGCAGAGAGGGTTAAAAGGTAGGCTCAGGAGGGAACAAAGCCCCTGTGTCTAGGGATCCAGTTGGATGAGATTCCTTCATGACTCAGTACCAAAAGATCAGGGTAGAAGCTACAAGATGACAGATCCAGGCCCTGAAAATATGCAATGTAACTTCCATACCTCCATTAGCCAGCCAAGACATTTAACACTGTATTCAGTGGGTGGGATTAGACTCCATTTCTTGCTAGTGGTATAATGGGAGAGGTAATAAAGGACTCGCCACCAACATTGACAAGAGCCTTTCATAGAGCAGAGTAAGGCCAATACAATTAGACATCAATAGGCAATGGGAAGCTGTGCTGGAGAAGTGGCAGCTCTTTTGGCACAAGATCTTTACAGGCCATGGGGATGGCCCAGTGCATATTTCAGGCAAGTCACTTCTGGTGTGCACCAGAAAGCAGAAGGATGCGGAGGAACCTGCCACAATAGTTTCTGTGGGAGAGGGTGGTGACCCAGAAAAGGGTTGGGTAGTGAAGGTGACTAGAGACAGACATGGGGGAGGGGTCATGGTGATCTGACAGCCTGGTTGGTGGAGAAGTCAAGGGGGACTTTAATTTGAACTACAAGGTGTTTGTGTTGTGGATGAAGACAAAACTCAATGGATAAGGTAACAAGATTTGAAGACACTGTAAGTTAATACAGTAGACAGCACGAAAGTTCTCTTTTTAGATTCTCCATAGAGAGAAGAGATGATCGGATCAAAGCTCCAAGACTTGGGAAGATGTGTAGAACATGGTTAAACAGATCAGGAATCCAGGAAAAAGCTACTTTAACAAATCAAACAGTCCTACACACTTCTAAGAGTTTTGGTGAGTCAGGTCAGAAAAGTCCCATTGGATCAAACATCGGCCATTTTGTTGGCTTTGTTGGGAGCAGTGTCAGGAGTATGAGGGTGGAGGACAAACAGACTGGTGGACAGCAGACTGCCAAGGCAGGGTTGATCCATTTAAAGGAGAAGCCAAAGACTCAGTTCAGAATTCGTTCCCATGGTTGGTTGCTGGGCATTCTATGGTGGGAACAGGAGCTGTGCCTGCTTCTCTTCCTCTTACCTGTGATGAAGAGTCTCTGGTCGCCTCTTTGTTTGAGTGTTACATGCCTAGAGCATTAGTAAAGTCTGCCTAGGTGTACATAGGAGAGAAAAGACTGACGACAGAGAGATTCCATCTATCCAGCTATGGGGAGGCAATTGCTTGTACCAGCTAGAATATCTTTAAAAATTATTATCAGTGTAGCTATTTGGGAGGGTCATATACTTGTCTCATCGTTTGATCAAATACCACAACAAAAGAAATTTAAGGAAGGAGCATTTATTTTGGCTCACAGTTTGAGAGTGCAGTTCCGTATGTCATGTAAACCACACGGCCACATTGAATTCATAATGCGGGACAAAGAGAGATGAACACTGATACCCTACTCTCTTTATTCAGCCCAGGATCCAGCCCACTGGATGATGGCAGAACCATATACAGTTACTACATGGGGTACACGGGAGGGAGCAAGTAGGTGGAATCTCAAGTGAGCACATAATGACTCCCTCCTTCTCTAAGGGAGAATCAGTCAGCAAGCTAGGACCTGTTGAGGGTCTCCTGTCAGTTATTGCAATTATTATTAAAATAGTGATCCCTGCACCATGCAACATGACAGTCCATGGCAAGGATTTCATCCCCCTGCCTTTTCTACTGACCTGACCCTCATCTTTGCATCTCTAGTTTCTGTTCGATAGTTGGATTGAACTGTCAACTGGACACAATCCAGAGTCCCCTGGGAGGAGGGCTTCTGAACATGTCTGTGAGGGATTATCTCAATCACGTTAACTGATGATGGAAGATCTTTGTCCCCCACATGTGGGTGGTGCCAGTTCTGGCTTGGGGTCTGGGACTGAATAACAGAGAACTCTAGCATGTATTCATTTCTCTCTTCTGGCTGCAGATACAGTGTGGCGAGCTGTTTCAATGTCCTCATGCTTTGACTTCTACAGCTTGATGAACTGTAGCCTAAAACTATAAGCCAAAATAAACTGTGCCCTCCTTAAGTTGCTGTTACTGGGGACACTAAGACAATTCCCTGCCTTATCTAAGAAACATCCCTCGGAAGCAGTGTGCTCCTTCACCATCAGCCATCACGCACCGGTGGGTGTTCTGGGTTAGTTCCCTGGCCTGGTCCTGATGCTGCCTCCCTCGCAGGAGGGAGAGAAGCAGGCTAGACTATGCACTTCTCTTCTCACCCACTCCCATCCTGCTGGGGAATGGGCAGCTGGGATGACAACCACACAGGGCTCCCTGTGTCCCTATAAGCACAGTGCTCTGGGGAGGGAAGAAGGTGGAAGCTCATCTGACCTCCAGCCCAGCTCCCAGCAGCCAGGACTTCCAGCTGAGCACTGAGTTCCTTATCTCAAGCTTGGGGTTGTGATTCCTGGGGAGAGGGTTAATGGAGGGAGCACTTGGCATTAACTTTGAGCAGGTCAGCATGCACTGTGTCAGCACAGGCTGCTGCTGCTCCTTCCTGGGGAGGTCAGGGGAGCCACACATCACCCCCTTCCTGACACACACACACACACACACACACACACACACACACACACACACACACACACACACACACACACACACACACACTGATGCCTCTCTTGGCAGAATCAGCAAGAAGTTTCCACTTCTCACTCAACCTTACACTTTCCCTCTTCACAGACTTCACTCTCAGACTTCATTCTCTCCTGAGCCCAAGTCCTTGTCGGTTGCCAGGTTTGAGGCAAAGCTGCTGTTTCCTGGCAGGACCATGTTGGGAAGGAGGAATGTCTCCTACCAGTGAGGCTCTGAGGGAGGTGAAGTGAAATAGACATGGCTAGTGGGAAGAGGAATTTATCAAACCGAAAATATTCTGCACCCCAGCACACACAAACTAGAAGATAGAAAAGGGGAGAGATGGATAAGAACATTTCACCTGTGATTAGAATGTGTAGGCGACATTAGAGTTGTCATGCACATTTGGTGTCATGTAGAAGACACTTCAGAGGAAGCAAAACAAGAAGCCCTCACCCCTTTAGACTTCATCTCCCCAAAGGAGAAAGCATGTGGCCTTTCTTGCAGTCGCTCTGGATTCCATCATCCCAGCTAAGTATGGCAATCCCTCTGGTCTAGTAGCCACTCTGGCAAAACCCGCCAGGGTCAGAGGTGAAACCATGCACAGGCTCTACCCACATCCTTGCTGTCATGCTAACAATGACAAGAGTGAACGACCACAGGAAAGAACATGGAAGACACAAGGGGCCTCCTCACCAATCTCTGGAGGGAACTGCATTCTTGATCCCTTTCCAAAGTTCTTGGGTCTCCCCGAAGCAAGCACACTGGCAAATCCAGACCCTCAAGACTTCATCTTGGCTCTCTTCCTCTCCTTGGGCATACCCACTGGGATATCTTCACCAGAGTGATAAGCCCTGTTGTGTACCCCTTACGTGAAACCAATCAGGACATAACAACGAATGTCCGGTTTCCTCTCATTTGTAGAAATGGGAGGTGGGACCTGGATGTAAAAACAGATTGTACCAGAGAAGAAAAGGCAATGGGGATTGAGAGAAGGAAAGAGGAGAGATTCGGAAGAGTAACAGAGGGGTGAATATGATAAATGCACATTGCATGCACATGTGCCTATGTCATAGCCCTTCCCTCTGCACAATATCATTCTCCTGGAATGGGAGTTCCCAAGCATCATTGCTGTTCCCACCCTCACACTCTCCACCTGTGTAATGCTTGCCTGGACACTGCCACGTTCCCACCTTGATGATAATGGACTGAACCTCTGAACCTGTAAGCTGAGCCCAATTAAATGTTGCCTTGGTCATGGTGTTTGTTCATAGCAATCAAACCCTAAGACAGTGACCAAGGCAAGTCTTATAAAGGCAAACATTTAGCTGGGTCTGCCTTACAGTCTGAGAGGTTTACTTCATTTTCCTCATAGTGGAAAGCATGGCAGCGTGCAGGCAGACTTGGTGCTATAAGAGCTGAGAGTTCCACATCTTGATCTGCAGGCATCAGGAGGTGACTATCCTCTACAAGCCTCCTCCTGGAGGAGACTACACCCACACTGGGCAGAGGCTGAGCCTGGGAGGAGAATGCCTCCTGCAGGCTTCCAGGAGGAGGGTCTGGCTCACACTGGCCAGACTTGAGTATGTATATGAGACCTAAAAGCCCCGCCTCCACAGTGACACACTCCTCTAATGAGGCTACACCTCCTCCAATAAGGCCATACCTCTTCATAGTGCCACTATCATATATACTGAAATCACCACAGGATGCTTGGTAGGTATGGTGGAAGGCATGTGAGGTGGCTGGTCACATTGCATCCACAGTCAGGAAACAGACAGTGGATAGACAATGGGGCTTTAAAAGCTCAAGACCCACCCTCGGGGATCCGCTTCCACCAGTGAGGCTCAGCCTCCTAAAGGGTCCACAATTTTCTCAAACAACATCAGAACCTGGGAAGCAAGCCTAAGGCAGGGTATTCTACACTCTAACAACAGCAGCCTGGACTCACTCCATAAGTGCATCTCTGAAATACGATCTGAATGTGAAATGAAGCTAAATTATCTTGAAGACTCTTCCAAAGAGAAAACAAAACCACAAAAGCCAACTCCACTTCCCCCTAACCCATCCAACCCCAGCACTGATTCCTTTCAAATCTACAGGGCACAGCTTACAGAAACTCACAAGGCAGCCTGGAGGTTCCCTAGCAATTTGTTACCATGACATTTCCTAATCCTCACGTGATTGGCGCAGCACGCAGGAACACGTTGAATGCTGAGCTCTGAACTGGAGACCAGACCAACATTTACTTGATTTCCTCTGAAGGGTCCCAGAGGTGACTCCCTGCCATCTTCCACCTGTGTGGCTGGTCCTTGAGAATCTGTCATTCCTTTTTTTTTTTTTTTTTTTTTTGGTGTGAAAGCCTTATGTCCCTTAACAAAATAATGCCTCTACAGTTTTATTTCCAATTATGCCCAATGCCCACAAAAAGTATCATTCTGTATTGCCTATAGCTGATAGGGTCAGGTTGCTTCAATCTGTTGGTATCATTTTAAGATAACCAACTTAGCCGTTCACTGGCCTGATCCCCGAGTATGACAGCAGCAGGCAGTTCATCTTCCTCTGTTTATGGTAGCTGGGTGGAGCCTGTAAGAACACACACTATATATAGCTCCTTGACTCCATCACTGATGCAGGAGTGGGTTTGTTTTCTCCAATGATTAAAGAATTTAAGAACAGTCGCAAACAGAAATTCCAGGACAAAGAACAGGCCTCAAACAGAAGTTTAAGGACAACATATTAGAGGTTAAAAGGAAAAGCCCAGGGCAGGGACGCTGCCATCTCCCAGCTGCCTGGAAGAGCAGAGAATGGAGAAAAACAAAAGTCCTGCTCAGGGAGAGGCTAGCAGCAGACTCCTGGCAAAGGTGACCTCACAGTGCGGAGGGAAGTTCAGAAAACGAGTAGGGGAGTGCAAAGCCTTGGTTAGGGACTGTAAAACATAGTTAGGCCCTGGTCAGTACCTCAGTGAAAAAGAAGAGAAGAAAAGAACTAGGCCCAGGCCTGCCCGACTCATCCTCATGGCAGCTCCTAGAGACTGCAGCAAAGGGTTGGAGTTCTGAGAAAGGAAGATACATTATCTACTTGGCAATTACTGGATTCAGGAAAAGGAAAGGGAGGGGTGGGGGAGGGAAGGAAGGAGGGAGGAAAAAGGGGAGGGGAGGGGAGGGGAAGAGGGAGAGGAAGCAAGTAAGAAGAACAAGTCGAGGAGGAAGAGGAGGAAGAAAGACGCTGGGGGGAGGAAGAGGAAATGCATTTAGATACGGACAAGCAGACATGGCGGCACCCTGGATTCCATCAGCACTTAGTTGACCGTGATACCAATAATGCTGTGGAGCAACCTGTATTCTCAACATTTATTTAGTTCACACATCTGCATCCCCAAAGCCTGCTTGGGCTGAGCCGCAGGGAAGAGTCTCCTGTTCACTGTTACATACCAGAAGCTGGCTGGCCCACTGACTTCAAATGTTCTCCAGTCTCTGCTGCCCATCTTTCAATAAAAGTCCTGGGATTACAGGCAAATGCTACTGTTTCACCTTGCATGGGATCTGGGACTAGAACTCAATGCCTTACTCTGCGTGACTCTAAGGACTGCCGCTGCCCCACTGCAGCTGCGCTGCCCCACTGCCTCTTTCTCCTCTCTTCTTTTGCTCCCAGCAGCCACAATTACTGGAATCCCTTAGTTCAAAAGTTCAAGCTGCAAATGCAGAAGTTGCGTTTGTGTTTCAAATATGAAGGGGAAACCATTTTTGCTTACCTACCCTTTCCACCCACGCCTCAGTAGAACTCTGTGGGCCTCCCTCATCTCAGGAACTGTCGGCAGGCAGATATCATTTTGGAACTGCAAATGCATTTCTATTTGTTGCTGGACGTGTATTGTTTATAAATAGCACAAGACGCAATTCCAACCTTTGATTACGCCCATACCCGGTAATCTCGGAGGCACACAGGATGTAGGGTTATTTGGTCAGGTTCTATGAGTCCATTTTCTCTCACTGGAGTCTAATATGTACAAGGACGGCTCCAACTCAAGGCTGGCTCATCGTATTGTGTCCTCTGCTCTGATACGATTGGGCTATCTTTGGACCAGTCCCTAAAGTGGAAGGAAGGCTGCTGGGCTGATTGACTCAGCATTAAGTAACCTCAGTCAATGGACCACTAACTAATTCCCAATTAATTATTAAGTATCACACAACACTATGTAACAAACTCACCATCTCAGCAGTGTGTACTGAAGTCTCCCAAAAGAAGCAATACTTACATTAACATTCTACAAGGCTGATTGATGGATTAGAATTTCAGTGACTGTGGACAGCTGGAACATTGCAGGATCAGAGCCTAATTGTAATTTATCTTCAGCTAAGTACCCTCATTAAATAGCACTTGCTGCCTATCTCTACTTGTGACTTCACATCTTGGTGGGTACCAGGTAGACCCTTCTGGAATGTATAACAGGCACCTAGCTGCTACATGCATGTGGATAAACAGCATGCAAGGCCAGATGTAGAGGCTCTCCCATTGCTGTAGCTGAGGTATCCACCAATGTATTTGAAAGGTGTTTTGGCCTATGACTTTCTTTTATTCTGTCGCTGTACAGCTTCATGAAACTGTTACCTGGCCACTCGGATTTGCCTCCAGAATAAACTGTCTTTTAGTCCCTTTGAGTTAGAAGCTGGGTTTTCATGTATCAACAGCAATGTATTTCAATCCTATGTCTGCAGCCTGCAGCCCTCCTGGATTAGCTGCTCTGGGCTGGGTCATTCTGTGTGTTTTCCACAGTTACTCTTCCATGAGGAGGGCAAGAAAACCACAACCTTCAAATTGTCAGTAACAGCGCCATGAAAAGCAAGAGACTGTCCCAGAAATTAAACATGATTATTTCTTGTCAATTGAAGTGTAAAAAGCACAAAATGAAACGTATCTTGTTCTGCCTAATTTCAAACGCTTCCCTGGAATTAAAGGATTTATTCAAAATGACTGTTCTTCTTGGCAGCCCCCTCTCAGTTCTGTAATAAGAGCCTGAAATCAGAAAGCACTCCCAGGTTATCTACCATGGTAACTGATCACATAGCTAACAGCCTGTCCATTGCTGTTTTAAAGGCCTGGGCTGAGATGCAAATCACAAACGGCCTCCTCTCTGTTGACCCTGCTGTGTTTGATCTGTGCCAGAGATCAACATCCAAGCTTCTAAATCCAGATCTCCAAGGGTCAACTGAAAAACCAGATTAGGCCATTTTCCAAGGATGTTTTGAAGCATTTATTTGCTTAAGTGACTATAAAATTAGTAATGTGGTTAGGATCAAATTAATGCTCTGCTATGGTCTTTGAATTTATCTCACACGCTATGCTTGGCTTGGACATTTTTGCACCAGCAGGCAACACCCTTACAAACAACCAGTCATCAAGACTTTGACAACTGAGAAAGAGCTTTACTTCCTCCTGGGCACCTGGAGGCATGTCTATGAACACATTTACTTTAGAATCCAACGACACTGTGTGTGCATGTATATGTGTGCACATCTGTATATTTTATGCATGTGTGTGCATGTATATATGTATGTGTATGTATATGTGTATGTATGTATGTGTGTGTGAGTGTATACCTATGCACATGTGTATATATATGTATATATGTATATATGTATATATATATGTGTATATATGTATCTATGTATGTACATATGTACATGTGCATATATGTCTGGCCAGACTTAACATATGTGCTCACTATGAAGAGACAAATGTCTACGCTGTACAGGTAGTTAGCCTAAATAACTATATTTGTAAATACTTATATTTTATAGTTTTCTGTCTTAGTCAGGGTTTCTATTCCTGCACAAACATCATGACCAAGAAACAAGTTGGGGAGGAAAGGGTTTATTCGGCTTACACTTCCATGCTGCTGTTCATCACCAAGGAAGTCAGGACTGGAACTCAAGCAGGTCAGGAAGCAGGAGCTGATGCAGAGGCCATGGAAGGATGTTCTTTACTGGCTTGCCTCTCCTGGCTTGCTCAGCCTGCTTTCTTATAGAACCCAACACTACCAGCCCAGAGATGGCACCACCCACAAGGGGCCCTCCCCACTTGATCACTAATTGAGAAAATGCCTTAGAGTTGGATCTCATGGAGGCATTTCCTCAACTGAAGCTCCTTTCTCTGTGATAACCCCAGCTGTGTCAAGTTGACACAAAACTAGCCAGTACAATTGACCCCTTGTCAACTTGACACACAAACACATCACTAGTAAGCCTCAACCCTTACATTCTTATTCATCCCCAAGATCTAAATAACTTTAAAAGTCCCACAGTCTTTACATATTCTTAAAATTTCAATCTCTTTAAAATATCCATCTCTTTTAAAATCCAAAGTCTTTTTACAATTAAAAGTCTCTTAACTGTGGGCTCCACTAAAACAGTTTCTTCCTTCAAGAGGGAAAATATCAGGGCACAGCCACAATCAAAAGCAAAAGTCAATCTCCAACCGTCCAATGTCTGGGATCCAACTTACGATCTTCTGGGCTCCTCCAAGGGCTTGGGTCACTTCTCCAGCCATGCCCTTTGTACCACATGCGTCATCCTCTAGGCTCCAGATGCCTCTACTCCACTGCTGCTGCTGCTCTTGGTGGTCATCTCATGGTATTGGCATCTCCAAAACACTGCATGACTCCTTCAGTCCTGGGCCATCAATTGCAACTGAGGCTGGACTTTCACCAATGGCCTTCCATGGCCTCTCACAGTGCCAAGCCTCAGCTGCTCTGCTCAACTCCTTCATGCCTTCAAAACCAGTACCACCTGGGTGACCCTTACACATTACCAAGTCCAGCCACAGCACAAGGTACAACTTTGGCTATATCTGGAACACAGCCACTGTGCTCTCAGAAAACACTTCCCAGAAGATGTCACCTCAATGATGCTGGTCTCTTCTTAATCACCGCTAATTTCTTAGCTCCAGCTAACCAGCATCAATAGTCCCAGTAATGCAAAGTTTTTGCTTTAGTAGTTCTGGTATCTTGTTAATCACAGCTGATTCTTCAGCCCCAGCTAACCAGAACTACAGAATCTTCACAATCAAAGCAGCAATGGCCCTGAAAAGAGTCTTTAATTTTCCCTCTGAAATTTCACAAGCCAGGCCTCCATCTTCTGCACTCTTCTCAACATTATCTTCCAAGCTCCTACACAACATCCCACAGAGCTCTTAACAACGAATGGATCTTCAAGACCAAAGTTCCAAAGTCCTTCCACAAACCTCCCCAAAACATGGTCAGGTTGTCACAGGAATACCCCACTCTGCTGGTACCAATTTGTCTTAGTCAGGGTTTCTATTCCTGCACAAACATCATGACCAAGAAACAAGTTGGGGAGGAAAGGGTTTATTCGGCTTACACTTCCATGCTGCTGTTCATCACCAAGGAAATCAGGACTGGAACTCAAGCAGGTCAGGAAGCAGGAGCTGATGCAGAGGCCATAGAAGGATGTTCTTTACTGGCTTGCCTCTCCTGGCTTGCTCAGCCTGCTCTCTTATAGAACCCAAGACTACCAGCCCAGAGATGGTCCCACCCACAAGGGGCCTTTCCCCCTTGATCACTAATTGAGAAAATGCCTTAGAGTTGGATCTCATGGAGGCATTTCCTCAACTGAAGCTCCTTTCTCTGTGATAACCCCAGCTGTGTCAAGTTGACACAAAACTAGCCAGTACATTTTCCCTATCTACTCTATTTTCTTCTAATATTTCATTTTCTTGCTTGTATATAATTAAATGATCTAGTTTGTGTTTGTTAAATATTATGTACCTTAATTCCCAGTTATTAAGCTAAAGCCACATTCATAAGTCTGCATAGGAATAAATTCCATTATATATATATATATATATTCTTTTCACCTATACATTAATCTATCTACATACCTATCATCTATCTACCTATCTACTTATTTATCATATATTATATATAATGTATCTATGTATCTATATATTTTCATTCTATCACATTATCATCTTTCTCCTCATGAGACAGATACATTGACTTGGTTTTATTCTCTCTCTCTCTCTCTCTCTCTCTCTCTCTCTCTCTCTCTCTCTCTCTCTCTCTCTCACCTACCTTATTGGTGGAGTAGTTTTGGACAGTAGACAGCATCTAAGCTGTTGCCAGTTCCTTTATCCTCACAGCACCTTTTGGATTTCATTTCCCTTTTTATTTTAATAGTCCCTGTTTGGATGGCAAATATGAGCAGCTGTTTATCTAAGAACATTTTTTTTATTGCGCTCTCACACTTAAAAGACATTTTAATCAGCTATAAAGAATGTAGATGCAAAGTACTTCTCTGTATAATTAAGAGTCTGTGGAATCCGATATTGCTGTTAGGACATCTGGTTTCTTATTGACTGTTAGTCCCTTGTGGAATTTCTTTCTAACTCTTCAAAGTATTTAGATTCTTTCTTCTACTTGATATTATTCAATTTCACCATAACACTTTGCTTTTTCTATTCCCCTCACCTTTTCTTCTTTCTTTGTTTTTCTTTTGGATGATGGAGATAGAATACAGGGCTTCATGCATGCTAGCTAGGCTCCTTTTTTTGTTTTTTTGTTTGTTTGTTTGTTTGTTTTGTTTTGAGACGGGGCCTCATGTAGCCTAGGATAGCTTCAAACTCATTATAACCTTTGAATTCCTAATCCTCCTGCTTCTACTTCCCAAGTAGGATTACAGGTATGTAGCACTATGCATGGCTCTCTTTTTATTTTAAGACAGGGTGAAAGGGTGCTGTCTCCTCCCCTCTCACCACCTACAGTAGTTGAGAGAGCTATTCCTGCCCCCTCACTGTCTGTAGCATTCAGGAAAGCAGGCACTTGGCCTTGCCTGAGCAATACAGTGGAGCTGGCCCGGAAGGTGAAAGCACCAGGTACCCAGGTTGTGAGAGCAGGAGAGCTGCCCAGCCCCTCACAGCTACAGCACTTGAGACAATGGGCCCTGTGCTTTGACCAGTGAAGCTGGCTCTGGAGGCCTGGGTGTGGGTGCGCTGGCCCAAGGCATGAGAGCAGGAGAGCTGATTCTGCCTCCGGCCGATGGAGAGGTCAGCATTGGGTGGCCTCGCTGGGACAGTGCTGGAGAGCTTGCCCTGGTAGTCCTGATAAGGGAGAGATGATGTGCTGACCAGCTCAGCTACAATCCAGACCCAGATCCGGGGCTCTGCATTGGCTCACCCAAAATCTATATCTTCTGCAAATGGTTGGGATGCGTGAAAGGACCAGTCCTGCTGTTCAAAAGCTGCAGGATGTTCACGACACAGGGCAACAAGATAACTGGGAGGAATCCCGATGAAGGCCCAATATTGATGGTGTTACAGAAGCCAGAGACCTTGAAGCAGACCAATGACTCATTGTAATGAACATTTGCAAGTGAAGATGTGTGGACAGAAGGATACCCTGTAGGACACATCATAACATACAACAGCTTCCATGATGAGATGTTTTCCTATTCTTTGTTGTTGTTGTTGTTGTTGTTGTTGTTATTGTTGTTGTTGTGTGTGTGTGTGTGTGTGTCTTATTTTAGAGGGGAGGTTGGCAGGTATTAGGGGACAGGGAGATGAGCAGGACTTGGGTGCATGATGTGAAACTCACAAAGAACCAGTAGAAAGTTAATATATATGTATTTAATGTTGCATAGTCCTTTATTTTCTCCTCCAATTAAGCCAAATCTACATCTTCTTTTCGATGACTCAGATGCCCCGAGAAGGATTTAATAATAGCTCTTAATGATTCGTTTGAATATCTTATTCTGAAGTCACTCTCCTTTGAAGAGTGTCGGTGTGAAACTTTGTCTCCCAGGAAGTATGGGTGAAGATCTGTGCAGAGTCTGCTTGGTTCTAATAGTACTTAATAACTGCGTTTCTCTATGCCCTGCCAAAGCAGTTGGGTGTTACAAAACCACTTTAGAATACAGCAATAAGCAGATGAAAAGCTAAAGACTTTAATTAAGCTTCTTAAAATAAAGTACTGTTTCATTCCCTTTTCTGATCTCAGTGTCTACCAGCCTTATAAACTAGTTCTTAAACTAATTGCTTGGGTAGATCTCAGAGAATATAATTTGCAGAAATGTATTGTTACATAGAAAACTCCAAGATTCCAAATGCATTCGATATCCGTGACTGTCGGATGTCAAACCCTTTCCTCCATGATAGAACTGAGAGTGTTCGCAACCTGACTGTCCGAGCCTGGGTGTGTGACCTCAGGCAAGCTGCTTCTCTTTGTGTGCCTTACTCTCCTCCTGTGTTCAACAGGTGTGCTTAAAGAGATCTCTTGGGCTCTTTCTTGCTGTGGAAGCATCTATAAGTACACAAAATCTTCCCTACTCTCAATAATGAGTTTACAATTAACATCATTTTATTGATGTTAATTATACTATGTCTCCCGAATTTCAAGCACAGAGGAAAGCTAAAACTGAGAAGTGACTGTTTATATACTTTCTAGATACTGTTTATATAGTTTATATACTGTCTAGATACTATTTACTGTTTATATAGTTTATATACTGTCTAGATACTGTTTATATACTATCTATATATTGTCTATATACTGTCTATATACACTTTACATACTGTCTATATATTCCTTATATACCCCCTCCTCCGTTGTCCTACTGGTTTACATCTGTGTCCTGCCACCTGTTACATCCACCCCTCCATTCCCACACTCTTCCTTCATCCCGTGGTATTTGGATAATTCTCAAAGTGAGTCATATATACCAGTATCACTCACCTCTAAGCACTTCAGCATGGAGGACCTGAAGTTCAACAATGGCTTATGACTTCATAAAGCTATATACTGAGAAACACACTAATCTGAAGTGAGAACTGCATACATGAGTATAAGATAAACCCCAATCTAGATAACGAGTGTTGCAATCACCCCAGGAAGTTCCCTCATGCTCCTCTCTAGTCAACCCCTCCTTCTCCCTCCATGTCCCACCACTAAAGATGATTTGGGGTCCTCCAAAACTTCACAAAATGTAAAAATATAAGTTCTCTTTATGACTGGCTTCCACTCAGTCTGCTTCTGGTTCTTGGCATTAAGGAGTCTAGAGCTGAATGTTTCTCTGTCATCTCAGGATCAGAAGTAAACTTAGTCTCTCTCTCTCTCTCTCTCTCTCTCTCTCTCTCTCTCTCTCTCTCTCTCTCTCTCTCTCTCTCTCTCTCTCTCTCCCTCCCTCCCTCCCTCCCTCCCTCCCTTCCTGGCACATATTAGGCAAGCACACCTCTAATGATATACAATCCCCAGATTTCACTTTTAGGATGGCCATGATCTGGAACTGGTGGGAGTCTTTCCTTCCTGAAGCTTCATTTTAAATCAAGCCAACCACAGAGACACTCAGATAGCGTGGCATTTCACAGATCTCCGTAGCTAGAGTTGACTCTGTTTCACAGGTAAGAAAACCAGAGTCTGGTAGCTCAGGTGACTGTTAAGTGGTATCCAGTAAGAACACAGCTCTACTTAACATTGTTTTGTTAATCCCTTGCTCTCTTCTGTCTTCCCCTGATTTGAACAGTGTTGTTAGTACACTCACACAATATGTACATATGCACATATACATGTATACCAGAAACATGTATAGGTATGGGCTGGAGAGTATATAAGTGGTTAAGTGTGAGCACTGTTCTTGAAGAGGACCCAGTTCAATTCCTAGCATCCTCACTGGGTGGCTCGTAACTCCCTGTAACTCTGACTCCAGGGAGATTTAATGCCTCTAGCTTCCAAGGACATCTGTATCTTGATATACATACATACCTACACACAGACCCACCCAATCATATATACATACTTAAATTTTTTTAAGTCTTTAGATGTGTAATATGTATACACATACACACATATATGTTCACCATTATTATCATTATTACATGAATGCAGTGTGTGTTGGGGGGGGGACTCTCAACTTATGGCCACCTTCCCCCACAGAAGCTAATAGCACTAGGCAGAGATGACTTGTTTTTCCAGACTCCCTTGCAGCTAGTTCACCAATGTCATCAAGGCTCTCCCACTCTGATAGACCCAGGCAGGTTTTATCCCAGAAGAGAAATAATTGCTCCCGTATAGCACATGCAGCATCAGTAGTTTCTTCACCAGAATTAGTAATGAGCTGTCGGTTGGAGTCTCCTTCAAGGCTGACATCACTTTTGTAAGCTCACTAAGAACTCCATGCTAGAAATTGTCCTAAATAGTTTACATTTGAGAATTCATTTAATCTTCACAATAATACCATGAGACAGGCTTCATATGCCCACTCTTCAGGTCAGATAATTGCAGCCCAGTGAGGAAAGAAATCCGAGCTGGAGGAATGTGATCCAAAACAGCTAAGGAGGTAGTAAGCATGGGATTTGAACTACACTGTCTGAATATAGGTCTGCTTTCTGAAATGTTTAGGTTTATTTTTATTTTATGTGCTTGGGTGTTTTGTTTACATTTTTATGTGTTCCAAATGTGCGCAGTGCCTGTGTAGGCCAGCAGAGGGAGGCAGGTCCTTGGAATGAGTTAAAAATGGTTGAGAGCCACCATGTGGGTGCTGGGAACCAAATCCAGGTTGTCTGGAAGAACAGCTAGTGCCCTAACCACTGAGCAAGTTGGCCTTTATTATAACATGAATAAACACATACATATACTTTTGTATAGGTGGAGCAATTTTATATGCCACATGTAAAACTCTTTATTTTTTTTAATCTGCATCTTCCCCCCCTCATTTTAACCCCCTTTCTGTCTTCTCTCTGAAGACAAGTGTTTTAAACTTCTACCCATAGTCACTGCCATTTTTACATAAGACAACCTTTGGAAATTTTACCAAATCTAATGTGATGCATTTTGTGGGAAAAGTAGTGAGTTTTATCTCAAGGAGACAAAGATGAAAAGGTGGTTCAACTTTTGTGACTTGTTGAGAAATTCATTTCTTTAAATCTCTGGCAAACTATCTCTGTTATGACTTTTCTTGGTGACTTTACATTATGTGAAAGGCATTTTTCAATACTGAAATCAACAAAAATCAATTCCTTAATGAATAGTGGGTAAAGATACAAAGTTAAATCAAATTATTTTGTTGAATATGACTATGGAATTTTTTGCAAAATTATTGACATTTGCAGAAGCTAAGGTTCAAAATAATGTTTCATTGCCAAAAACAGATAAGGCACTTTTTCTCTTATTTTAGAACATGTATTAATATAATTTTAAAATATTAGTTTCCTTTTATTGGGGGATAACATTTGTTTATTTTCAAACTTTATTGTGTTACTATGTTTTTCACATAATTTTACATATAATACAATATAGAAGCATTCATGATTTACAATTCGTTTTCTGACCCCAGTTAGTTTTATTTTCATTTCATAGTTGTTACTGATTCTTTTTTTTTTAAATATTTTTTATTATTACGTATTTTCCTCAATTACATTTAGAATGCTATCCCAAAAGTCCCCCATACCCTCCCCCCCCACTTCCCTACCCACCCATGCCCATTTTTTGGCCCTGGCATTCCCCTGTACTGGGGCATATAAAGTTTGCGTGTCCAATGGGCCTCTCTTTCCAGTGATGGCCAACTAGGCCATCTTTTTTTTTTTTTTTTAAATTAGGTATTTTCCTCGTTTACATTTTCAATGCTATCCTAAAGGTCCCCCATACCCACCCCCCCAACCCCCTACCCACCCACTCCCCCTTTTTGGCCCTGGCGTTCCCCTGTACTGGGACATATAAAGTTTGCAAGTCCAATGGGCCTCTCTTTGCAGTGATGGCCGACTAGGCCATCTTTTGATACATATGCAGCTAAAGACAAGAGCTCCTGGGTACTGGTTAGTTCATATTGTTGTTCCACCTATAGGGTTGCAGTTCCCTTTAGCTCCTTGGGTAATTTCTCTAGCTAGGGCTCCATTGGGGGCCCTGTGACCCATCCAATAGCTGACTGTGATCATCCACTTCTGTGTTTGCTAGGCCCCCGCATAGTCTCACAAGAGAGAGCTATATCTGGGTCCTTTCAGCAAAATCTTGCTAGTGTATGCAATGGTGTCAGCATTTGGAAGCTGATTATGGGATGGATCCCTGCATATGGCAATCACTAGATGGTCCATCCTTTCGTCACAGCTCCAAATTTTGTCTCTGTAACTCCTTCCATGGGTGTTTTGTTCCCATTTCTAAGAAAGGGTAAAGTGTCCACACTTTGGTCTTCGTTCTTCTTGAATTTCATGTGTTTGGCAAGTTGTATCTTATATCTTGGGTATCCTAAGTTTCTGGGCTAATATCCACTTATCAGTGAGTACATATTGTGCGAGTTCCTTTGTGATTGGGTTACTTCACTCAGGATGATACCCTCCAGGTCCATCCATTTGCCTAGGAATTTCATAAATTCATTTTTTTAATAGCTGAGTAGTATTCCATTGTGTAAATGTACCACATTTTCTGTATCCATTCCTCTGTTGAGGGGCATCTGGGTTCTTTCCAGCTTCTGGCTATTATAAACAAGGCTGCTATGAACATAGTGGAGCATGTGTTCTTCTTACCGGTTGGGACATCTTCTGGATATATGCCCAGGAGAGGTATTGAGGGATCCTCTGGTAGTACTATGTCCAATTTTCTGAGGAACCACCAGACTGATTTCCAGAGTGGTTGTACAAGCTTGCAATCCCACCAACAATGGAGGAGTGTTCCTCTTTCTCCACATCCTTGCCAGCATCTGCTGTCAGCTGAGTTTTTGATCTTAGCCATTCTGACTGGAGTGAAGTGGAATCTCAGTGTTGTTTTGATTTGCATTTCCCTGATGATTAAGGATGTTGAACATTTTTTCAGATTCTTTTGCAGTGAGAGAAATAAATTTATTTTGCAGTGTTACAAACCATAGAAAAGACTCAAATATGTTTTTATTTATTTTTATTTATTTACAATCCACCCATTGCCCCCCAATCCATTTCCCCTCCCACAGTTCCTCATCCCATTCCTCCTCCCTGTCTTCAAGAGGAGGCTTCCTCCCTCCCAGGAGCCACAAGTCTATCCAGGATTAGGCGCATCTTTTCCCACTGAGGCCAGACCAGGCAGTCCTCTGCTGTATATGTGTCTGGGGCCTTAGACCAGCTCCTGTATGCTGCCTGGTTGGTGGCTCAGTGTCTGGGAGCTCCCAGGGGTCCTGGTTAATTGAGACTGCTGGTGTCCCTATGCTGTCACTCTCCTCCTCAGCATCTTCCATCCTTCCCCTAATTCAACCACAGGGATCCCCTACTTCAGTCCTATGGTTGGGTGTAAGTATCTGCGTCTGTCTCTGTCAGTTGTAGTTTGGGCCTCTCAGAGGACAGCCATGCTAGGCTCCTGTCTGTTAGCACATCACAGCATCAGTAATAGTGTCAGGCCTTGATGTCTCCTCATGAGGTGGATCCCCAATTGGACCAGATGCTGGATTGCTTTTCTCTCAGTCTCTTCTCCATTTTTGTCCCTGCAGCTCTTTTAGACAGGGACACTTCTGGGTCAGAAATTTTGACTGTGAGTTGGTAACACCATCCTTCCTCTTTTGGGTATATACCCAAGAGTGGTATAGCTGAGTCTTCAGGTAAGTCTATTTCCAATTTTCTGAGGAACTTCCAGATTGATTTCCAGAGTGGTTGTACTAATTTGCAATAACAACAGCAATGCAGGAGTGTTTCTCTTTCTCCATATCCTCACCAGCATGTGCTGTCACCTGAGTTTTTGATCTTAGCCATCCTGATTGGTATAAGGTGAAATCTCAGGATCATTTTGATCTGCATGTCCCTAATGACTAAGGACTTTAAACATTTCTTTAAGTGCTTGGCCATTTGAAATTCCTCTGTTGTGAATTCTCTGTTTAGCTCTGCACCCCATTTTTAAATTGGGTTATTTGTTTGTTTGGAAGTTAGCTTCTTGAGTTTTTTTATATGTTTTGTATACTAGGTTTTAGCCCTCTATCAGATGTGGGGTTAGTGAAGGTTTTTTCCCCTCATTCTGTAGGTTGCCAGTTTGTCCTATTGACAGTGTCCTTTGCCTTACACAAGCTTTTCAATTTCATGAGGTCCCATTTGTGAATTGTTGATCTTAGATTCTGAGCCATTGGAGTTCTGTTTAGGAAATTCCTCCTGTGCCAATGAGTTCAAAGCTCTTTCCCACTTTCTCTCTCTCTCTCTCTCTCTCTCTCTCTCTCTCTCTCTCTCTCTTTCTTTCTTTCTTTCTTTCTTTCTTTCTTTCTTTCTTTCTTTCTTTCTTTCTTTCTTTCTTTCTTTCTTTCTTTCTTTCTTTCTTTCTTTCTTTCTCTCTCTCTCTCTCTCTCCCTCTCTCTCTCTCTCTCTCTCTCTCTCTCTCTCTCTCTCTCTCTCTCTCTCTCTCTCTCTCTCTCTTTCTTTCTTGTTTTTTTGAGACAGGGTTTCTCTTTATATCCCTAGCTGTCCTGGAACTCACTTTGTAGACCAACTTGGCCTCGAACTCAGAAATCTGACTGCCTCTGCCTCCTGAGTGTCTTTCCCACTTTCTATTCGATTCAGTGTATCTTGTTTTATGTTGAGGCCTGTGGTCCACTTGAACTTGAGCTTTGTGCAAAGTGATGAGTATGAATATATTTTCATTTTTCTACATACAGACCTCTGATTACACCCGCATCATTTATTAAAGATGCTTTCTTTTCTCCATTGTATATTTTTGGCTTCTTTGCCAAGGATCAAGTATTCATAAGTGTATGGACTTATTTCTGGGTCTTCAACTCTATTCCATTGATCAACCTGTCCCTATACCAATACCATGCAGTCTTTATCATTATTGCTCTGTAATATGTTTTTCCATGTGAAATTGAGAATTGGTCTTTCATGTCTGTGAAGAATTATGTCGGAATTTTGATGGGGATTGAATTGAATCTCTAGATTGCTTTTGGTATGATGGTCATTTTCATTATGTTAATCCAGCCAATTCCTGAGCATGAGAGATCTTTCCATCTTCTGAGGCCTTCAATTTCTGTTTTCAGGGATTTGAAGTTCTTGTCATACAGATCTTTCTCTTGCTTAGTAAGTGTTTCACCAAGATATTTTATACTATTTGTGGCTATCGTGAAGGGTGTTGTTTCCCTATTTTCTTTCTTAGCCTGTTTATCATTTGTATAAAGGAAGACAATTGATTTGTTTGAGTTAATTTTATATCCAGACACTTTGCTGAAATTTTTATCAGCTGTAGAAGTTCTCTGGTAGTTTTTTTTGGGGGGTCACTTATATATTCTATTACATCATCTGCAAATAGTGATACCTTGGCTTCTTCTTTTTCAATTCGTATCCCCTTGATCTCCTTTTGTTGTCTTATCACACTAGCTAGAACTTCAAGTACTATGTTGAATAAAGACATAAGGAGTGGGCAGCCTTGTCTTGTCCCTGATTTTAGTGGGGTTGCTTCAGGTTTCTCTCCATTTAATTTCAGATTGGCTGATGGTTAGCTGTATATTTCCTTTATTATGTAAGGACCTTGAGTTCCTGATCTCTCCAATTCTTTTAACATGAAGGGGTGTTGTATTTTGTCAAACACTTATTCAGCATCTAATGAGATGATCATGTGTTTTTCCCCCTTTGAGTTTGTTTATATAGTGTATTATGTTAATGGATTTTCATACATCGAACCATCCCTGCATTCCTGGAATGAAGCCTTCTTGATTGTTGGTTTTGTGTGCTCTTGGATTCAGTTTGTGAGAATTTTTTGAGTATTTTTGCATTGATATTCATAAGTGAAATTGGTATGAAGTTCTCTTTCTTTGCTTGGTCTTTATGTGGTTTAGGTATCAGAGTAACTGTGGCTTCATAGTATTAGGTAGTGTTCTTTCTGTTTCTTTGATGGTCTGATAGAATTCTGCACTAAAGCATCTGACTCTGGCTTTTGTTTGGGGGGTTTTTAATGACTTCTACTTCCTTAGAGGATACAAAATTGTTTAGATAGTTTACCTGCTCTTGATGTAACTTTGATACATGGTATCTGTCTAAAACATTTTACATTTCATCTAGATTTTCCATTTTTGAGAAAAATGCTTTTATAGTAAGATCTGATGATATTTTTGAATTTCCTCAGTTTCTGTTGTTATGTCTCCCTTTTCATTTCTGATTTTGTTATTTTGCATACTGTCTCTGTGACTGTTATTTAGTTTGGCCAAGGGTTTTCTCAAAGAACCAAACAGCTTTTGGTTTTGTTGATTCATTATACGTTTCTCTTTGTTTCTAATTGGTTAATTTCTGTCATGAGTTTAATTATTTCCTGCCATCTACTTCCTTTGGGTGTGTTTGCTTCTTTTTTGTTCTAGGGCTTTCAGGTATACTGTTAAGTTGCTAGTGTAGATCTCTCCAGTTTATTGATGAGGGCACTTAGTGCTATGAATTTTCCTCTTAGCACTGCTTTCTTTGTGTCCCATAAATTTGGGTATGCTGGGTCTTCTTTTTAATTGAATTCTACAAAGCCTTTAATTTCTTTCTTTATTTCTTCTCTGACCAAGTTATCATTGAGTAGAAAGTTGTTCAGTTTCCATGGTTATGTGAGCTTTCTGTTGTTTTTTGTTATTATTGAAGTCTAGCCTTAGTCCATGGTGGTCTGATAGGATGCATGGGATTATTTCATTCTTCATGTATCTGTTGAAGCTTGTTTTGTGACCTATTATATGGTCAATTTTGGAGAAGGTACCATGAGGTTCTGAGAAGAAGGTATATCCTTTTGTTTTAGGGTTAAATGATCTGTATATATTTGTTAAATCCATTTGGTTCATAACTTCTATTAGTTTCACTGTGCCTCTGTTTAGTTTCTGTTTCACTGAACTGTCCATTGGTAAGAGTGGGGTGTGGAAGTCTCCCACTATTCTTATGTGAGGTTCAATGTGTGTTTTGAGCTTTAGTAAAGTTTCTTTTATGAATGTGGGTGCTTTTGCATTTAGGGCATAGATGTTCAGAATTGAGACTTCATCTTGGTGGATGTTTCCTTTGATGAATATAAGGTGTCCTTTACCCTCTAATTTGTTAAGTTAAAAGTCTATTTTATTGGATATTAGATTGGCGACTCCTGCTTGTTTCTTGGGACCATTTCCTTGGAAGACTTTTTTCCAGCCTTTTACTCTGACATAGTGTCTGTCTTTGTCATTGAAGTGTGTTTCATGTATGCAGTAAAATGTTGGATCTTGCTTGCATATCCAGTCTTATGTCTTTTATTGGGGCTTTGAGTCAGTTGATGTTGCGAGATATTAAATACAGATGATGGTTAGTGCCTGGCATGTTTGTTGTTGGAAGTGGTATAATGTGTGTATGATTCTCTCCTTTTGGGTCTGTTGTGAGATGATTAATTTCTTGTTTTTTTTCTTTGATGTAGATACTCTCTTTGTGTTGGAGTTTTCTTTATAGAATCCTCTGTAGGGCTTGATTAGTAGATATATATTGTTTAAATTTGGTTTTGTCGTGGAATATTTTGGTTTCTTCATGTATAATGATTGAACTGTTGTTGGATATAGTAGCCTGGGCTGGCATTTGTGTTCTCTTAGTGTCTGCATGTCATCTGTGCAGGCTTTTCTGGCTTTTAGAGTCTCTGTTGAGAAGTCTGGTGTAATTCTGATAGGTTTGCCTTTATATGTTACTTGGCCTTTACTCCTTACAGTCTTTAGTATTCTTTCTTTGTTCTGTGCATGTATTGATTTGATTATTATGTGGCAGCAGGATTTTCTTTTCTAGTCCAATCTATTTGGAGTTCTGTGGGCTTCTTGTACTTTTATGGTCATCTCTTTCTTTAGGTTGGGGAAGTTTGTTTGCTTTGTTTTGTGTTTTTTCTATGATGTTGCTGAAGACATTTTCTGGTTCTTTGAGCTGGGAATCTTCACTCTCTTCTATTTCTGTTATTCTTAGGTTTGGTCTTTTCATCGTGTCCTGGATTTCCTGGATGGCTTGGGTTAGGACTTTATTAATGCTTTGTGTTTTCTTTGATGGCTGTGTCAATATCTTCTATGGTTTCTTCTACACCTGAGATTCTCTCTTCTATCTCTTGTATTCTGTTGATGATGCTTGCATCTGTGGCTCCTGACCTTTTCCCTAGGCTTTCCATTTCCAGGGATGCCTCTAATGGTGATTTTATTATTGTTTCTGTTTCCATTTTTAGGTCTTAGACTGCTTTGTTCAATTCCTTCACCTGTTTGATTGTGTTTTCCTGTATTTCTTTCAGTGAGTTATTTATATCCTCCTTAAAGGGGATTTTAGGTCATCATCCTGGTTTTACGTGTGTTGGGGTATCCAGGGCTTGCTGTGGTGGAAGAGCTGGGTTCTGATGATGTCAAAGTATATTGCCTTCTTTTGCTTATCATCTTGTGCTTGCATCTCCCCATCTGGTTATCTCTGGGGTTAGCTGGCCCAGGTATCTTAACTTTTACCATTTTAAAATTTATTTTAACTGTGTATGTGCACATGTGGTACATGTTTATGATGTGTGTGTAAAATGTGCTTCCAAGGAGGCAAGAAGCTCTCTTCAACCATATGGTGTGGAGGACCTGGATGATGTAGACAAGGAATCCTTATAGAAAGGGAAGAAACTGGGGTGCTATGGGAAGAGAGAGTCTTCTCTTACTGCCACCTAGTGTGATGCTCTGAAGAGCATCAGAATTCTGAGTCCCAGTGTGGCATTCTAGGACATTATGAAAGACAGAAACACCCCATGTGACAGTATAATGGCATAACTTTATGTAATACATTTCTAAATATTTAAAAATTATGAGTTGGTAATTCTATTCTTACTTAGTAAATGTTACTGGAGAACTGGGGTGTGCTGGTAGGTGTTTAATGAGCAGCCCTGAGGGGTGCAATTGAGGTAAGGGTGGAGTGGGGGAAGCCCAGAGTTCAGATTTCAGCTGGTTTTCATGGAACTGTAGCTGAGAACAAGAGGGCATCCAGGCATGCTGGCTTTCAGGAGCCAGAGAAGCCAGCTGCAACACATCGCTGGTGCCAGTGCTCCCGATGTCATCCAGCTAGCTTGTGGCAGAGGCAGGAACTTGACCAATGTAGCCCTGCTGCAGAATCTGGATTCTTCTTGCTTCACTGCTTCCCAGCTCTCTATGTTCAGGGCTGAGAAATTTACCAATACACTAGGCTTAAGTAATTCCAACACACTGGTGGTTAGACTCCGCCGGTGGTTATAATTTGTCATGACTCACTGGGCTCCCAAAGCTGTATTCCACACCACACTCTGTTCAAGCACGCCATCCTGATGAGTTTGAGCTTCTCCCTTCTTTGCATATAGGATATCATATCAAGAATGTTTCTGACTTCCATCATTCGCCTTTCCCCCTTCCTCTGCTCTCCAGAACACTAACCTGCATGCTAAACAGAGCCCGAGGGAGCACATTAAACGCATGGAGAAGTAGCAGAGTCAAAGCAGGCAGGAGGCCCAGCCAACCTCATATTGCTTGTAATTGAGATGTTATACAATCCTATTAAAAGTCTGCAGATGGGCTGGTGAGATGGCTCAGTGGGTAAGAGCACCCGACTGTTCTTCCGAAGGTCCAGAGTTCAAATCCCAGCAACCACATGGTGGCTCACAACCATCTGTAACAAGATCTGACTCCCTCTTCTGGAGTGTGTGAAGACAGCTACAGTGTACTTACATATAATAAATAAATAAATCTTTAAAAAAAAAAAAGTCTGCAGACATCTATTTTCCTTTATGGCTAAATATTACTGAGCCCAGATTCATGAAACCCTTTAATATATTCTAAAATCACAATGATAAATCCGAGATTATAATGGAACCCTGTGGCTTTAGAATGTGATCAGGAAAAAGTCAGCTTCAGATTCCTACAGAGGCTGCAGGAGAGTGAGCACATCTCTCTCTTGGAAGGAAATACAAAGAGTTATTGGGTTGGGAGTTTTCAGCCCATGGTAGTACAGGATGTAGGCGCCTTTCCCCATGCCTGAGGCAAACTTACAGCTAGCTGCGTACTATTACTTCCATTGTCCCTGGCTGGGAGTTTTGTCTGAGCATGAGGTGTGCTTGGCCATGTACTGGGTACACAGTGGGCTAGGAGCTTTGGGAGGTATGTTACACACACACACACACACACACACACACACACACACACACACACACACACACACACACACACGCACACTCACACACATGCACACACACACACGCACATGCACATGCACACACACACACACACACGCACACTCACACACACACATGCACACGTACACACACACCATATTTCTAATTATATATGTATATATATATAATTCATATATAAGTCATGTTTATAATTCACACATATAATTTATATATAATTTAAATTGGAGTATTCACCAGAGAAGACTGCTCAGACACTTATTTAAGCCAATAAAGTCTTTATTAGCTGGGGGCTACACTGGGTTTTAGGAATCCCAGTGCAGCCCAGAGTCTTTCTCAGGATAAGCTTTTAAGCGCAAAAACTGTGTTCTGGGTCGACATACTTCAGTTAACAAGAACAGTTAGCCAGAAGCTGAACCACAGAATCTAAAAAGCAAGGTTGGGACATTTTGAGACTTTCTCAGAACAATATAGAGTTTGATGGATTAGACTTTTGTTTTAGTGTTTATACATACATACATACATACATACATACACACACACACACACACACATATATATATATATATATACATACATACACACACCACATACATATATCACACACATATCATATGCATATATGTTATATCTTAATATGTACATAAATAACATATTTATATATTTGTTAGTATGGCTTCTAGGCTGTGGTCCAAGTAGTCCAATAATGCTGTCTCCTGGTGAAAAGGCCAAGGAGCCAGTATTTATTCAGATCATGAGACTGAATGTCTTAGCACTCCCAGGCTGCTGCTGCTGCTGGAGTCCTGAAGGATTCCTAGAGAGCTGCTGGTCTTCAGTCTACACTGGAGTCCTGAAGAAGTCAATTCTAACACCAGAGAAGGAGTGGATGTCTTAGCAACAGTAGAGATGATCTTGCCAACAAGAGTTGGGGCAAGCAGCCAAAATGCAAAAGCTTCCTTCTTCCATGTCCTTTTCTGTACCAGAAGGTGTGGGCAGGATTTAGGGTGGGTCTTCCACCTCAAATGATCCAATCAAGAAAATCCTCCCAGGTGTGTCCAGCTGCCTGTGTTTTGTCATTTGCAAATAAAGTCGAGTTGACAAGCAGCATCAGCCTTCACAATGAGTGTCTTCAGACTCCACTCTTCTCTGCAGATGGTCACCTGAAGGGAAAATCAATGAAGAAACTCCAGTGACTTAATGTGTAACGTCCTGTGCAGCAGATAAGGAATACACATTCTTCTCAGCAGCCCGTGGCATTCTCTCTAACATGAATTGCTGTCCATGGCTCAAAACAAGCCTGGCCAGGTGAGAGAGGATGCACCTAGCTCCTCGTATCTCAGCAGATCACAGCAGAGCAAAATCAGAAACTAACAGCAAAAGAAACTCCAGAAACAGCACAGATACTTGGAGGTTGAAAAAAATGGGTATTCTTGGATGAGTTGAAGAAAGCAAGCAGAAAATCTAAAACTTTCCCGAATCAAGGGAAGTTAGATTGACAAAGCAAGTGAGACCCTCGGAAAGCAACCCTGGGCAGTTTTAAGAGTGAGGTTTATGTGAACTGTTGTCCTTAGATTTAAAGAGCAGAGGGGCTCAGGGGTGTGATCACTGGCTCTGAAAGCCTGAGGGCCTCACTCTGAGTCGTCAACCCCCCAACCCCCGTGTGAAAAACAGGGCGTGTCGTAACCCCTGAACTGTGGGGAGCAGAGAATCACCAGGGTTTGCCAGCTACTAGCTCAGCTCCAGGTTCAGCATGAGGCCATCTTAAAGGAATACAGGTAGGGAGTGCTGGAACAGTCCTGCTGTGCCTGCACACATACATGTATACATATACATACATGCATACATACACAAAAGGCATATATATGCATACACATGCATACATCCATAAAGACATATTTAAAGGAACAGGTTAAATTTGTGACCATTTTGTAGCAATTTTACAATTGTTATGAAATCGACACAAACTGCACACTTAGCCCAGCCTCAGCATAAAAGAACAAAGTTCTTGCTGTACCATCAAAGAAACCGCTGCTCCAGTTTCCTGTCTGCCTTTCTCCTTTGCCCCAGCTGCACACGTCCTGACCTCAGTGAGAAACGGCCGAGAAAACCACCCGTCTCAGAGAGAGGCGATCCTTCCCAGCTCGCTCACAGCTTGTTTTGAGTCACAATTTTTTTTTTTTTTTGGCTGGGGACGCTTTCCTTGTCCCTCTGATGTGAATTTTGCTAGGAGCGTTCTATTTTTGTCACGCTGATTGCTCCGTGTACACTGGAAATCATTGATTTGGTATTTAGGAAATTGCCGTGTTTGGGACAGCAACGCTTTTAACTAATGGATTGATGAGCTTTAAACTTGCTATTAAAACACACACACACACACACACACACACACACACACTACAAAAACAAGGCCCTTAAAATTACAACTCATAGTTTACTAGGTTCTGGATAATGATAAGCAGTGACCTCCATTATTCATTTCAACTCTGTGGCTAACCAACCTGGGAAAACACATTTATCCCCACTTCACTTAGGAGTATCTTAGTGGGTTGAATAAACCAGTCTTTAAGCATCAGTACCTTCTACTAGATCTTGGTGAAGAGAATCAACCCTGGTAATAAACACTGACCCTTCACTCTGACACTTCCTGTCTACAAGGTCCACTGATGGCTTTGGGAAATGAGTGGCTGAAAGCCTCCCCTGTGTCCGTGATGTACTACTGAAGGGCTGTGACAGCACCTGGCAGTGCTCATCTGCTAAGTACCCACTCCGATCTAGACACAGTCATTTCTGACCTAGAAAAATCCCCATTGAGCACCGGACTAGGGAAAACAGAGGCATCAAGACACTGTCACAGGCCTCTCTTAGCTGGGCATGGTGGCACACACCTTTAATCCCAGCACTCTGGAGGCAGAGTCAGGCATGCACGCAGGCACACACGCACGCATGCGCACAGCCCCTCTCCCTGGGCAGGTAAATGCTGGGGAACTTGGCCGGAGCTCCAGGTTGTCTTGCTTGCTGCCTGGTTCCATGATGCTGCCACCTTCTGCTCAGTGGACTAATTAGAAGGTGGTTTAGGCTAGTGAACACGGTGAAAAGCTGGGGCAAAAGACCTGGAAAGGTGCCTCAAAGACGCTTTTCTTCCAACAACAGAGTTGCTGGGAAAGAAGTGAGACGTGGAGATCAAGTCTGTTTTGGTCAGGCTCTTGCCTCCGTAGGTGCACTCCGGTGAGGGTCTTTTCCAGCCGACAAGGCCTTTTGGGGTGGGATATGTCTCACTAGTTGACAGTTAGCTTCCCTCGGGTTTTCTCCCTCCAGGTGGCTCCTTAGCAGACGCTTTTCATTAGCATGCAGGGTCTAATCTCATTAAGAATTGATGTTGGCAGAATTTATTTTTACCTGCAGATGGAGGAAGGAAAAGGTTAGCTCCTTGCAGAGCCATTCCCATACATGACTCCCCAGCCCCCGAAGCCCTTCCTGAGGCTTTTCCAGTCCTGAGGAACATGGGAGGTGGGGGGGGGGGTGGGCTTCAGGGGTGGTGAAGAGGAGCCAGAGCAGCACCTACCTAAAGAGTTGTCTCCTGCCTTCTACTCACACCATGTACACACTCACACCGTACACATACACACTCAGTCACAACATTCACACACATACACACAAACTCACAGCATGCACATACACACTCAGTCACATCACTCACACACATACACACATGCATACACTCACATATACTATACACTCACACATACATTCACACACACTACACACTTACACACTCCCAGCATATACATACATACTTAGTCACACTACCCACACACATATACATGCTCTCACACACAAACACACTCTACTCACACACATTATTCATTCACACACACTACACACTCACAGTCACACCACTCACACACACATAATACAAATATACTACACACACTACACACACACATTATATACTCACACAATACACTATACACACTCACATTACACACACATACTTATAACATGCATACATACTACACACATATACTTATAACATATATACACACTCACACACATACACTATTCATACACATACTTACACTACACATTCACACTATATATACACACATTCACAGTACTCACATACTACATACATAGACACACACACACACACACACACACACACACACACACACACACACAGGACTCTCCTTAGGTTGAAGTCAAACATCTATCCACCCTAATTGGGGAGAGGGGCTGACACACCAAACAAAGATTCTGTTAACTCCACCCTGGTGAAGTAATGGGCTCCACGGGGGTTGCATACACAGGAGCATGGTGACCACTGAAGAGTTCTGTCCTCAACAAAAATCTGACCTTTTCACTCCACATTTCTAAGATTCTCTACAGCTAGGGCAGGGGAGAAAAGCCAGTAGAATCTTAGGAGAGGGTAGGGGAACCTCCCTCCCCTTCCTTAGAAGGGAATTCTAACAAACTCCAAACCCAGACCTGGCACCTGCTGTCTAGTTTTGTTTGGTTTGTTGCCATGGCTACCAGACAAGGTCTCCTGGAGGTCATTACAACTGCTCTGTTTGATGATGGTGACAGTCATGTGACACTTGGAGGACACTGCTAGAACACATGCACACACACATACATACACACACCTACACACACACACACCTACACATGCACACACACACACCCATATGTGCACATCCTTTTAGGTAACTAGCGTGGGACAAGGCTCTCCCTTCAATAAGATTCTTTGCAGGACTGGATGAGAGGAAGCCCTGATTCTGCGAGTTGGGCCCTGATCCTGCCTTTGCAGGGATGATGGACACAAAGCCAAGGCTACCCAGTCTCTCTGATCTAGCTTGGTCATTTGTTTCAGGATCTGGCCTCCTACATTTGGGAATTTGGGACAGGAAGGATGTTCTTGTTTCTGCACTCCTGCTTTCTCCAACTGTGTGGAAAGAGCACCAAAGGCTATCCAGAAACACCGCTAAGCCTTCGCCTTCGGGACACACAGAGACCTGGACTTGAATGCAGGTGTCAATGCTTATTCACTGCGTGGCTTTCAGGAAAATCATTCAACCTTTACTTTCTCACTTGAAAAATGTAGGCCAGGATCTGGGAGATGGGTGGGGTGAGAGAGGGCTTGCTGTGAAGCATGAGGACCTGGGTTTGAACCCCAGCCACCATGTGAAACTGAGGCGCAGTGGGACCTGCCTGTGGTCTTGATCCTAGGGAGGCAGAGACTGGAGGATCCCTGAATCTGTGGGGTCCAGGTACAATTAGAAACCCTGCTTCAAAAGGTAAGGTGGAGGGACACTGAGGAAGGTACTGAAAAGTTGACATTCCTGCTTCCACATGAATGCACATGTGCATGTGCACACACACACACACACACACACACACACACATTAAAGTCCAATGGAGGCATACATGACAACCTCCTTACAGGCTCCCACGGAGACTGAATAGGACAACATACATGATGCCCAGTTTCTGTTGCTTAGTACGCATTTGATGGATAGTTCTTTTATGTGGCTCATATTGTGAGGTCGAGTAGGCACTGAGATATTCTGCTAGAGGAAAGGTTATTGTATTATTAGCATATACCAGACACTTTACACTTTAATTCACACAGTAGTTTTCTAAAGGGGAGATGATTATCTATCTTTCTGGGATGTGAATTACTCAGGAGGTTGAGTCAGGAGAATGCTAATCTGAGTTATGAACAAAAATATGTCAAAGAGGCAAACTTTATATGCCCCAGTACAGGGGAATGCCAGAGCCAAAAAATGGGAATGGGTGGGTAGGGGAGCGGGGGTGGGGGGGATGGTGTGGGGGACTTTTGGGATAGTATTGGAAATGTAATTGAGGAAAATACGTAATTTAAAAAAAATATGTCAAAGAAGTAAAACTAAAGACTCACATAGTTTACTCAAGGTTACACCCTGGGGTCAGGTCACTTGGAAATAAATGCCAGGCCACTCTCTTTCTAATCCTCAAACATATTAAATTTTGGAGTTTCCTGTTACACACACACACACACACACACACACACACACACACACACACACACTTCCAAGTATCTCAACAAAACCAACTTATACTTAGGGTCACTGGGTGCTCCTGCAATCCTCATGCTTCTCTGAATTTGCTCAGTATCTGTTGTGATGCCTCACTTTCATCTCTCGTTTTCTTAAGTTTGATCCCCTCTCTTTCTGAGTGATTTCTGATAGACTCATCCAGGTTTCAAAGCACTTGGTTAGCTTCAAACCCTCCAGCTCCAATGTCTGTAACATATATCCTTTCAGGTGTGTAACACTCCTTGCCTGCTGGTTTCCTGATGTCCTATGGCTCTGACATCGGCAGCATCCTGGGATCTGCACTGCAACTGGACTTCATCTTTACAGCTTCATACATTAGGTCTCTAGGGACTCTCTGCAAGGGATCAGAGCCTTCATGATGCCCCCACTCTTGCATCTCTCACAAATATAAGCCAATACTATGGATGCTGCTGCCAGCAGGAGATGTAGCCTTGCTCACTTGAAAGCACACAGTAGGACTTTTTCAAGATCTCTTCAGAGCTGATGTGAAGAAACATTTCATCCACAAGGAAAGACTATCCAAACACACAAGTGAGAAGCAACCTGATGAAAACGGAGACTGGCTGCAGTAATAGGCAGCTACAGAGAAGGGTCCTTTTAGAGTGGGTGGCTCTTGGGAGGGATGGCTATAAACCACAGCATTCTCTGACCATAGCTTTCTAAGAAGAAAAGACAGCATGACAGAAAGACTTAAGGCTTAACAGTTGGAAGATATATTAAAGCAATGACTACATGACTGTCCCCTTACTAATAAAGTCTCTATTTTATGCTCTCCATTATTCTATTTTATGTATATGATTGCCTGCTTGTATATATATGCAGTGTGTGTGTGTGTGTGTGTGTGTGGTCTGCAGAAGCCCAAAGAAGCCATTAGATCACTTGGAACTTGAGTCACTGAGGGTCGGGAACTGAATCTGGGTCCTCTGCAAGAGCATTGAGTGTTCTTAACATTCAAACATCCCACTGGGCCCTATAATGTTCTTATATGTTTTAATTATGAGCAATGGCTGAGAATCAGAGTCCACTGACGTGACTTGACCAAGGCCTATCCCACCCAGCAGCAGAAAGTGGTGGACAAGAAGTTATCAATGGGATTAAATGGTGGCAGACATGGCCAATCCGTCCAATGGTGATTTGATTGGTTAATGAATCATATGACTGATGGATATGTGAGATGACAGCTCGGGGCAGTAGAATAATGTCGGAATTCTGACCACATCAGCAAAGTATCACCACACTAGGGGTCTGGTGCTGATTTAAATAATAGCTTCTCAGTCAGAAATATTGCATCCCTCCCTAGAGGGTTCATTTCACTGTGATGCTAGAATCAGGTCATGTACGTTTTCATATTAAGCTTTTGCTAAGTAAGCCTTAACAATAGTTCAAAATGATTTTTTGTATGTTCTCAAAAGAGGAGTAATGAGTCCTTTTTAAAAGAATGTGAAGAGCAGAAAAGGGAGTTATTGAGTGTGGCCACATTGGGAAGGGGACAAGGATCCAGTGACCCCTCCAGCCACCTTTTAGCACCTCTTTGTCTAATCTTCTCCAATGTTGCCTTTCTTGGCTGAGATTGTTTTCCAGTTTTATACATTAAATCAGGAGGTTTTCATTTAAACTTTTAAAGCATGAAGAACTGTTGGTTTAGGAGGCTGAGAGTGGCTCCCACACTCAGGAAGGGTTTTAGTTTGGTTTAGTTGTGTCTTTTCCACTCACACTGACTTGGGGAAGAGGCAAGTTTCAATGACCAGTTATGTGCTTATTCAACTGAAGGCTTTGGTTTCTGGTCACTTGTTGGACAGCCCAGAGATCATCTCAGTGAAAAAAAATGACTTCTGAAAAAGCTTTAGCCCCTAGTGCTTCTAGGAGCCCTCAACAAACAATCCTTCCAGAGTTAAATAGCCTGGCCTCCTCCTCCTCCAGCCCCAGGCTGTAATGTTTGCTTGAGGAAGTTTGCAGTAGGCCATGACATTTCAGGAAAGGTTGTTACCCCAAAGCATTCCTGCAGAATCTATCAGACTTTAAGAGTGAACCCTGCCCCCTTGTAAAGAGATGCTACTTTGTAGCTGAGGATCTGAGTTCGTCTGAGGCCCCTGAACTTTCTGCTTTCTGTGGAAATGAAAACCCTCATCACCAAGGACAGAGACGGTGGAGGTTCAGGAAGGGCGGCAGAGTGGCTGCAGGGTCTTCCCACTCCACACCATTGTTTGTCTTTCTGTGTCAAACTCCAGATTCCTTCAACCTTTTGACCCATCAAGTAGACCTTAGGGAGGAAAGAAAGATGGGGATGCTGCCCACCCCTCCCACCCCCAACTTGTTTTTTTAGGGCTGCAGCAACAAATGATAGATACACTTGGTGGCTCAATAATAAAAATTTGTTCTCTCAGTTCCAGGGACACAGAAGGCCTAACCTAAGCAAGGTATTAACAGAGGGGTACTTCCTCTGTCAGTTCCTGAGGAGGTAACAATCTATCCCTTGCCTCCTCCAGCTTCCACTATTCCTCCACTGCCACTCTTGCGTTTCGTTCTGCCTTCCTTATAGCAGGATTGCACGTAATGTTCCCCTGGACAATCCAGGATCATGTGCCCTCAGGACCAAAGCAAGACAATAGGGAAGAGAGAGAGATAGAAAGAGAGAGACAGAGACACAGAGATAGAGACAGACAGAGAAACACAGAGACCTTCTAGTGGCCTTGTGCAATTCTTACAAAGTCAGTATCAGAAACAAACAAGTCTGCAAAGGAAAAGGCCAGAAACCCATCTGACCAAGGCAGAATACGTGGTGAGTAGCTGCCATATTGGAAAACAACCGTAGAGAAGTGTTTGGGGATTGAATTGGGCAACAGTTAATTATCTGTTGGCCTGGTTCAATAAATCTTAGCTACTGTTACTGCCGCTGGTACAATAAAGAAAGAAATGATAATAGTCTCATCCAGGTTGGTGTTGGAATGAATCTTCCAGAGCTGAGTCCAATACTAATTAATTTCTGGAGGAGTCCAGAGGGAGTAAGGGGCTGCAAGGAAATAGCTGTACAATAAATCTCCATCCAACCTTTTAATTGCATTCATTAATTCTTTTATTGATTTCTGAGTCCTCTGTTGGTTTAACCAATGTGATAGAAATTTTTAAATTTCTTACTGTTCTCATAGATTTGGGCTTTTCTCTTGTGATTCTATATGCACAACACATAAGGTTATGTGTTTTGAAGTTATGCTGTAGGCACATAACATTTCGTGATGGTTTTTCCTTTTATCATTGCTTGCTGCTTCTTTTTATCCCTGATAATAGTTTTGGCTTTGAGCTCTTTGTCTAATATAGATGGTGTTATACAGCTTTTATTCCCCTTTCATTTTTAGTTTTTCAAGACAGGGTTTCTCTGTGTAGCCTCGGCTGTCCTGGAACTCACTCTGTAGATCTGCCTGGCCTCAGACTCACAGAGATCCACCTGCCTCTGCCTCCCAAGTGCTGAGATTAAAGGCTTGTGCCACCACACCTAATTTAGCTTTCTTTTTCTTACTGTTTTGTTGGTATACATTTTTTCCTCTTCAAAAGACATCAAACCTTTATGAGTTTAAGAGCTCTGTCATCAATACCTTGCAACTAGATTCTTATCTAATGTAACAATCTCTATATTTTTAGGTAATTCTAATCCACTTACATTTGATGTAATCTGCATGAAATTTTCAGTACTGTCTTCTGCTTTATTAATTCTTTTAGTCATTGTGATGGTTAGTATTGTTAATGAAATACCTAGGAGACAAGCCCCTGGGGACACTATTTAGATGAAGGTTAATCTTTGAGAATGTGCGAGGTATTGAGGCCTGCCCCCCTAGTAGAGCTGTATAACTATTTGTTCCATCCCTGCCAGCTATTTCACATTTTTGCTGTAATATGCCTGCCTGATATTTTATATTGTTGACAGAAAAATCACTTGACTCAGAGCAGGGTCAAGCTGACCACATATCCTGTTATGTTCTGAGGTTTGTTAATCTTAAGAAACTTCACAACCAGAACCTTCACTTAGGACCAATCAGAATAAAGATCAGTTAGAATTGTTCTGTCTAGCTAGCCAAAAATAGCTTGAGTCAGGGCTAACCACCTTGCCATACTGTGTATAAGCTCATTGTGGGTTTTTTGTTTGTTTGTTTGTTTGTTTTCCTTTATAAACTGGCCATGAGAAATGTTCGAGGTCCAGTTTTAACTTCCGAGTCTAGGCTGTCTTGCTGGTAGATCAGTCTTGGGGGTGTGTGTTCAATACACCAGCCCTGTTTAACTGAGACCAGAGTCTGAGTGGTTTGCGTGGCGATTCCAGAGCCTCAACGTGAGGGACTGACTTGATTCCTTGAATTGAGGTGGGAAGACCCATCTTGGGGTCCTGGACTGTGGAGAGTGAATGGAACAAGCCGAGTGCTAGCATACGCTCATCCATTGCTCTCTGCTCATGACTACGATGTAATGTGATCAGTTCTCTCAATCTTCGACTGCTACGACTTCCCTGCCATGACGAAGTGTAAACTGCAGCTGTGAGTCAAAGGCCAAGTATTTTATCACAGCAACAGAAACAGAAAAGATGGTCATAGAAAGCTTGAAGCAGATATTTAATTTCTCTAGTATTTACCTTAGCTCCTTACAATAATCAATTTCCATTTCCTTTCTGGCTGGTTTTATTTGCAATTTCTCATCATGTTGCATGAAATTTATAGTTTTACTTATCTCTTTCAGCTTCTGCTAGTCTGTTATTCTAAAAGGCATAAACTTTTATGCCTTCTGTTACTTATTTCTTTTCCTCTTGGGGGACTACATTTCTTAGCAACTGGATTTGAGTTAGGGATTCCCAGGTGGGCTACTACATGAGTAACAATGGTCTGTCTTCTTCAGTGTATCATACTCTGTGAAGTATGATGGACATCTGCCCTTTGAAGTAATATCACTTCAGGTCTTTTGACTTTACAACTAATAAGTAATCAGTGAAGAGAATCTTTAAGACAATACAATCTCCTAGTCACTAACAAAATTGATCTATCTCTTCCTCTTAATTTGATATCCATTGATAATTCTTGGTCAGGATGGGTCTTTACCATGATGGATGCAAAGCAGTAACAAAGTTACAGATCTGGACTTTACAATCTTAGTACGTTCATGTGTTCATTTCTTCAATCATTCATTATTCATTATTAGTTTATTCATTGTGGTAATTAGAGAGAGAATGTAATGACTGGCCGTGTCAGGTGTCTTAAAAGTTTGAAGAGATGTAAGTAGCCTTAGTAACTCTGTAAAGAGTGATCATGAAGTTTATCTTTTTAACTTGTATTTTCTAATTGTCTGTGGTATTATCTTCATAATAGAGAGAAAGGTTTTCTTTTTTTTTCCATTTTTTATTAGGTATTTAACTCATTTACATTTCCAATGCTATACCAAAAGTCCCCCATATCCACCCACCCCCACTCCCCTGCCCACCCACTCCCCCTTTTTGGCCCTGGTGTTCCCCTGTACTGGGGCATATAAAGTTTGCCTGTCCAATGGGCCTCTCTTTCCAGTGATGGCCGACTAGGCCATCTTTTGATATATATGCAGCTAGAGTCAAGAGCTCCGGGGTACTGGTTAGTTCATAATGTTGTTCCACCTATAGGGTTGCAGATCCCTTTAGCTCCTTGGCTACTTTCTCTAGCTCCTCCATTGGGAGCCCTATGATCCATCCATTAGCTGACTGTGAGCATCCACTTCTGTGTTTGCTAGGCCCCGGCATAGTCTCACAAGAGACAGCTACATCTGGGTCCTTTCAATAAAATCTTGCTAGTGTATGCAATGGTGTCAGCGTTTGGATGCTGATTATGGGGTGGATCCCTGGATATGGCAGTCTCTACATGGTCCATCCTTTCATCTCAGCTCCAAACTTTGTCTCTGTAACTCCTTACATGGGTGTTTTGTTCCCAAATCTAAGGAGGGGCATAGTGTCCACACTTCAGTCTTCATTCTTCTTGAGTTTCATGTGTTTAGCAAATTATATCTTATATCTTGGGTATCCTAGGTTTGGGGCTAATATCCACTTATCAGTGAGTACATATTGTGTGAGTTTCTTTGTGAATGTGTTACCTCACTCAGGATGATGCCCTCCAGGTCCATCCATTTGGCTAGGAATTTCATAAATTCATTCTTTTTAATAGCTGAGTAGTACTCCATTGTGTAGATGTACCACATTTTCTGTATCCATTCCTCTGTTGAGGGGCATCTAGGTTCTTTCCAGCTTCTGGCTATTATAAATAAGGCTGCTATGAACATAGTGGAGCATGTGTCCTTCTTACCAGTTGGGGCATCTTCTGGATATATGCCCAGGAGAGGTATTGCTGGATCCTCCGGTAGTACTATGTCCAGTTTTCTGAGGAACCGCCAGACTGATTTCCAGAGTGGTTGTACAAGCCTGCACTCCCACCAACAATGGAGGAGTGTTCCTCTTTCTCCACATCCTCGCCAGCATCTGCTGTCACCTGAATTTTTGATCTTAGCCATTCTGACTGGTGTGAGGTGGAATCTCAGGGTTGTTTTGATTTGCATTTCCCTGATGATTAAGGATGTTGAACATTTTTTCAAGTGCTTCTCTGCCATTCGGTATTCCTCAGGTGAGAATTCTTTGTTCAGTTCTGAGCCCCATTTTTTAATGGGGTTATTTGATTTTCTGAAGTCCACCTTCTTGAGTTCTTTATATATGTTGGATATTAGTCCCCTATCTGATTTAGGATAGGTAAAGATCCTTTCCCAATCTGTTGGTGGTCTTTTTGTCTTATGACGGTGTCTTTTGCCTTGCAGAAACTTTGGAGTTTCATTAGGTCCCATTTGTCAATTCTTGATCTTACAGCACAAGCCATTGCTGTTCTGTTCAGGAATTTTTCCCCTGTGCCCATAACTTCAAGGCTTTTCCCCACTTTCTCCTCTATAAGTTTCAGTGTCTCTGGTTTTATGTGAAGTTCCTTGATCCACTTAGATTTGACCTTAGTACAAGGAGATAAGTATGGATCGATTCGCATTCTTCTACACGATAACAACCAGTTGTGCCAGCACCAATTGTTGAAAATGCTGTCTTTCTTCCACTGGATGGTTTTAGCTCCCTTGTCGAAGATCAAGTGACCATAGGTGTGTGGGTTCATTTCTGGGTCTTCAATTCTATTCCATTGGTCTACTTGTCTGTCTCTATACCAGTACCATGCAGTTTTTATCACAATTGCTCTGTAGTAAAGCTTTAGGTCTGGCATGGTGATTCCGCCAGAAGTTCTTTTATCCTTGAGAAGACTTTTTGCTATCCTAGGTTTTTTGTTATTCCAGACAAATTTGCAAATTGCTCCTTCCAATTTGTTGAAGAATTGAGTTGGAATTTTGATGGGGATTGCATTGAATCTGTAGATTGCTTTTGGCAAGATAGCCATTTTTACAATGTTGATCCTGCCAACCCATGAGCATGGGAGATCTTTCCATCTTCTGAGATCTTCCTTAATTTCTTTCTTCAGAGATTTGAAGTTTTTATCATACAGATCTTTCACTTCCTTAGTTAGAGTCACGCCAAGATATTTTATATTATTTGTGACTATTGAGAAGGGTGTTGTTTCCCTAATTTCTTTCTCAGCCTGTTTATTCTTTGTATAGAGAAAGGCCATTGACTTGTTTGAGTTTATTTTATATCCAGCTACTTCACCGAAGCTGTTTATCAGGTTTAGGAGTTCTCTGGTAGAATTTTTAGGGTCACTTATATATACTATCATATCATCTGCAAAAAGTGATATTTTGACTTCCTCTTTTCCAATTTGTATCCCCTTGATCTCCTTTTGTTGTCGAATTGCTCTGGCTAATACTTCAAGTACTATGTTGAAAAGGTAGGGAGAAAGTGGGCAGCCTTGTCTAGTCCCTGATTTTAGTGGGATTGCTTCCAGCTTCTCTCCATTTACTTTGATGTTGGCTACTGGTTTGCTGTAGATTGCTTTTATCATGTTTAGGTATGGGCCTTGAATTCCTGATCTTTCCAAAACTTTTATCATGAATGGGTGTTGGATCTTGTCAAATGCTTTTTCTGCATCTAACGAGATGATCATGTGGTTTTTGTCTTTGAGTTTGTTTATATAATGGATTACATTGATGGATTTTCGTATATTAAACCATCCCTGCATCCCTGGAATAAAACCTACTTGGTCAGGATGGATGATTGCTTTAATGTGTTCTTGGATTCGGTTAGCGAGAATTTTATTGAGGATTTTTGCATCTATATTCATAAGAGAAATTGGTCTGAAGTTCTCTATCTTTGTTGGATCTTTCTGTGGTTTAGGTATCAGAGTAATAGTGGCTTCATAAAATGAGTTGGGTAGAGTACCTTCTACTTCTATTTTGTGAAATAGTTTGTGCAGAATTGGAATTAGATCTTCTTTGAAGGTCTGATAGAACTCTGCACTAAACCCATCTGGTCCTGGGCTTTTTTTGGTTGGGAGACTATTAATAACTGCTTCTATTTCTTTAGGTGATATGGGACTGTTTAGATGGTCAACTTGATCCTGATTCAACTTTGGTACCTGGTATCTGTCCAGAAATTTGTCAATTTCTCCAGGTTTTCCAGTTTTGTTGAGTATAGCCTTTTGTAGAAGGATCTGATGGTGTTTTGGATTTCTTCAGGATCTGTTGTTATGTCTCCCTTTTCATTTCTGATTTTGTTAATTAGGATTTTGTCCCTGTGCCCTTTAGTGAGTCTAGCTAAGGGTTTATCTATCTTGTTGATTTTCTCAAAGAACCAACTCCTCGTTTGGTTAATTCTTTGAATAGTTCTTCTTGTTTCCACTTGGTTGATTTCACCCCTGAGTTTGATTATTTCCTGCCGTCTACTCCTCTTGGGTGAATTTGCTTCCTTTTTTTTCTAGGGCTTTTAGATGTGTTGTCAAGCTGCTAGTATGTGCTGTCTCCCGTTTCTTCTTGGAGGCACTCAGAGCTATGAGTTTCCCTCTTAGAAATGCTTTCATTGTGTCCCATAGGTTTGGGTACGTTGTGGCTTCATTTTCATTAAACTCTAAAAAGTCTTTAATTTCTTTCTTTATTCCTTCCTTGACCAAGGTATCATTGAGAAGAGTGTTATTCAGTTTCCACGTGAATGTTGGCTTTCCATTATTTATGTTGTTATTGAAGATCAGTCTTAGGCCATGGTGGTCTGATAGGATACATGGGACAATTTCAATATTTTTGTATCTATTGAGGCCTGTTTTGTGACCAATTATATGGTCAATTTTGGAGAAGGTCTCGTGAGGTGCTGAGAAGAAGGTATATCCTTTTGTTTTAGGATAAAATGTTCTGTAGATATCTGTCAGGTCCATTTGTTTCATAACTTCTGTGAGTTTCACTGTGTCCCTGTTTAGTTTCTGTTTCCACGATCTGTCCTTTGAAGAAAGTGGTGTGTTGAAGTCTCCCACTATTATTGTGTGAGGTGCAATGTATGCTTTGAGCTTTACTAAAGTGTCTCTAATGAATGTGGCTGCCCTTGCATTTGGTGCGTAGATATTCAGAATTGAGAGTTCCTCTTGGAGGATTTTACCTTTGATGAGTATGAAGTGTCCCTCCTTGTCTTTTTTGATAACTTTGGGTTGGAAGTCGATTTTATCCGATTTTAAAATGGCTACTCCAGCTTGTTTCTTCAGTCCATTTGCTTGGAAAATTGTTTTCCAGCCTTTCACTCTGAGGTAGTGTCTGTCTTTTTCCCTGAGATGGGTTTCCTGTAAGCAGCAGAATGTTGGGTCCTGTTTGTGTAGCCAGTCTGTTAGTCTATGTCTTTTTATTGGGGAATTGAGTCCATTGATATTAAGAGATATTAAGGAAAAGTAATTGTTGCTCCCTTTTATTTTTGTTGTTAGAGTTGGCATTCTGTTCTTGTGGCTGTCTTCTTTTTGGTTTGTTGAAGGATTACTTTCTTGCTTGTTCTAGGGCGTGATTTCCGTCCTTGTATTGCTTCTTTTCTGTTATTATCCTTTGAAGGGCTGGATTCGTGGAAAGATATTGTGTGAATTTGGTTTTGTCGTGGAATACTTTGGTTTCTCCATCTATGGTAATTGAGAGTTTGGCCGGGTATAGTAGCCTGGGCTGGCATTTGTGTTCTCTTAGTGTCTGTATAACATCTGTCCAGGCGCTTCTGGCTTTCATAGTCTCTGGTGAAAAGTCTGGTGTAATTCTGATAGGCCTTCCTTTATATGTTACTTGACCTTTCTCCCTTACTGCTTTTAATATTCTATCTTTATTTAGTGCATTTGTTGTTCTGATTATTATGTGTCGGGAGGAATTTCTTTTCTGGTCCAGTCTATTTGGAGTTCTGTAGGCTTCTTGTATGATCATGGGCATCTCTTTTTTTATGTTTGGGAAGTTTTCTTCTATTATTTTGTTGAAGATATTAGCTGGCCCTTTAAGTTGAAAATCTTCATTCTCATCAATTCCTATTATCCGTAGGTTTGGTCTTCTCATTGTGTCCTGGATTACCTGGATGTTTTGAGTTAGGATCCTTTTGCATTTTGTATTTTCTTTGACTGTTGTGTCGATGTTCTCTATGGAATCTTCTGCACCTGAAATTCTCTCTTCCATTTCTTGTATTCTGTTGCTGATGCTCGCATCTATGGTTCCAGATCTCTTTCCTAGGGTTTCTATCTCCAGCGTTGCCTCGCTTTGGGTTTTCTTTATTGTGTCTACTTCCCCTTTTAGTTCTAGTATGGTTTTGTTCATTTCCATCACCTGTTTGGATGTGTTTTCCTGTTTTTCTTTAATGATTTCTACCTGTTTGGCTGTGTTTTCCTGCTTTTCGTTAAGGGCCTGTAACTCTTTAGCAGTGCTCTCCTGTAATTCTTTAAGTGACTTATGAAAGTCCTTCTTGATGTCCTCTATCATCATCATGAGAAATGTTTTTAAATCTGGGTCTAGATTTTCGGTTGTGTTGGGGTGCCCGGGACTAGGTGGGGTGGGAGTGCTGCGTTCTGATGATGGTGAGTGGTCTTGATTTCTGTTAGTAGGATTCTTACGTTTGCCTTTCGCCATCTGGTAATCTCTGAAGCTAGCTGTTTTAGTTGTCACTGTTAAGAGCTTGTTCTTCAGGTGACTCTGTTAGCCTCTATAAGCAGACCTGGAGGGTAGCACTCTCCTTAGTTTCAGTGGGCAGAGTATTCTCTGCAGGCAAGCTCTCTTCTTGCAAGGCAGGTACCCAGATATCTGGTGTTCGAACCAGACTCCTGGCAGAAGTTGTGTTCCACTCACTAGAGGTCTTAGGATCTCGTGTGGAATCCTGTGTGGGCCCTTGCGGGTGTCAGGTGACTCAGCTGGCAAGGTAGCCCGGGGCTCGATTCGAGCAGAAGGGACTTGTGCCCCAGATCAGGCCCTGGTAGCCTGCTTCCCTATGTACCGCAGTCTCAGGTTCCGCGCGATTGGATTGGGGCAGGCGCTGTGTTTCACTCACCAGAGGTCTTAGGATCCCGTGGGGAGTCCCGTGTGGGCCCTTGCGGGTGTTGGGCAAGACTCTGCTGGCAAGGTAGCCCGGGACTCGAGTCTCGAGTCGAGCGGAAGGCAAGAGAAAGGTTTTCAATCTAAAACAATCATATTTCTTTGTGTCAAGGTAAAAACATGAGTTTAATTTTCCCATGGCACAAATTTAATTTGTATCCTTTGCTTGATAACTTTTTAAAATTTACATTCCAAATGTTGTCCCCCTCAAAGCTACCTCTCCCAGAGTTTTTCATCCCCTTTCTCCTCCCCTTTGCTTCTGAGGGCTGCTCCCCCACCCACACACCCGCACCTCACCTCACCCCCTGCCATCCCTCTTCCCTGGGGCATCAAGTCTCTACAGAATTAGGCACATCCTCTCCCTCTGACACCAGACAAGTCCTCTACTACAAATGTACCAGGGGCCACAGACCAGCCCACATATGCTCTTTGGTTAGTGGCTTAGTCTCTGGGAGCTCCCATGAGTCCAGGTTAGTTGACACTGTTGGTCTTTCTATGAGGTTGCCATCCCCTTCAGCTCCTTCAATCCTTCCCCTAACTCTTCCATAGGGGTCCCTGACCTCAGTCCAGTGGCTGGCTATAAGTATCTGCATCTGTGTCAATTAGCTACTGGTAGAGCCTCTTAGAGGACAGCCATGCTAGGCCCCTGTCTGCAAGCACAACATAGCATCAGTAATAGTGTCAGGGTTTGGCACCCACCCATGGGATGGATCCCAAGTTAGGCTGGTGACTGTATGGCCTTTCCTTCAATCTCTGATCCATTTTTGTCCCTGTATTTATTTTAGATAGGAACAATTCTTTGTCAAAAATTCTAAAGCTGGGTTGGTGACCCCATCCCACTGGGAGCCCTATCTATCTACTGGAGGTGGCCTCTTCAGGTTCTATCTCTCCACTATTGGACATTTTGGCTAAGGTCATCCCCATTGAGTCCTGGGAGCCTCCACATCCCAGGACTCTGGAATTTTCTAGAGGTTTCCTCTGTCCCCCATCCCGGCAGCTGCATATTTCCATTTATTCTCCTGGCCCTCTGAGCTGCTTTCTTGTTTCCCTCCACACCTGATCTTACTCCCTCTTTTACTCTCCCCCACCCCTCTTCTACCAAGGTGCCTTCCTCTCTCTGCCCCCTGTGACTATTTTGTTCCCCCTTCTAAGTGGGATTGAAGCATCCTCACCTGGGCCTTCCTTCTTTATAAACTCCTTATGGTCTGTGGGCTGTATTCTAAGTATTCTGTACTTTTTGGCTAATACCCTCTTATCAGTGAGTACATACCAAGCATGTCTTTTTGGGTCTCGGTTACTTCACTCAGGATATTTTCTAGTTACATCTATTTACCTGCAAAATTCATGATGTCCTCATTTTTAATAGATGAATAATATTCCATTGTGTAAATGTGCCACATTTTCAGTTGAGAGACATCTGATTTGCTTCTAGTTTCTGGCTATTAAGAATACAGCTGCTAAAACATATTAGAGCATGTGTCCCTGTGATATGGTAGAATATATTTTGAGTATATGCTCAAGAGTGGTATAGCTGGGTCTTCAGGTAGAACTATTTCCAATTTTCTGAGGAAGCCACCAGATTGATTTCCAGAGTGGTTGTGCCAATTTGCAATCCCATCAGTAATGGAGGAATGTTCCTCTTTCACCACATCCTCACCAGCATCTGCTGTCACCTGAATTTTTGATCTTAGCTACTCTGACTGGTATAAGGTACAATCTCAGGGACATTTTGATTTGCACCTCCCTGATGACTAAGGATGTTGAACATTTCTTTTTTTTCCAATTAGATATTTACTTTATTTACATTTCAAATGTTATCCCCTTTCCTGGTTTCCCCTCCAAAAATCTCCTATCCCCTACCCCTTCCCCTGCTCCCCAACCCACCCACTTTCTGGCTCTGGCATTCCCCTACACTGGGGCATAGCGCCTTCACAGGACCAAGGGCCTCTCCTCCCGTTGATGTCCGACTAGGGCATCCTCTGCTACACATGCAGCTGGAGCCATGAGTCCCACCATGTATACTCTTTGGTTGGTGATTTAGTCCCTGGGAGCTCTGGGGATACTGGTTAGTTCATATTGTTGTCCCTTCTATGGGGCTGCTAACCCTTTCAACTCCTTGGGTCCTTCCCCCAGTTCCTCCATTGGGGATCCTGTGCTCAGTCCAATGTTACGCTGCGAGGATCAACTTCTGTATTTGTCAGGAACTGATGGAGCCTCTCCAGAGACAGCTATAACAGGCTTCTGTCAGTATGATCTTAGCCATTCTGACTGGTGAGAGGTGGAATCTCAAGGTTGTTTTGATTTGCATTTGCCTGATGACTAAGGATGCTGAACATTTTTTTTAGGTGCTTCTCAGCCATTCGGTATTCCTCAGTTGAGAATTCTTTGTTTCACTCTGTACCTAATTTTTAATTGGGTTATTTGGTTTTTTGGAGTCTAACTTCTTGAGTTCTTCACGTATTTTATAGAATGTAGGGTTAGTGAAGATCTTTTCCCAACCTATAGGCTGCCATTTTGTCCTATTGCCAGTGTCCTTTGCCTTACGGAAGCTTTTCAGTTTCATGAAGTCCCATTTGTCAATTGTTGATCTTATAGCCTGCTCTGTTCAGGACAATTTCCCTTATGCCAATGTGTTTAAGGCTATTCCCCACTTTCTCTTTTATTCGATTCAGTGTATTTTGTTTTATGTTGAGGTCCTTGATCCACTTAGACTTGATCTTTGTACAAGGAAACAAAAATGGACCAATTTGCATTCTTCTACATGCAGACTGCCAGTTGAACCAGCACCATTTGTTGAGAATGCTCTCTTTTTTCCCACTGTATGGTTTTGGCTTCTTTGTCAAGGATCAAGTGTCCATAGGTGTGTGGGTTTATTTCTGGGTCTTCAATTCTACTCCATTGATTGACTTGTCTGTCTCTGTACCAATACCGTGTGGTTTTTAAATCTATTGTTCTGTAGTACAGCTTGAGATCAGGAATGCTGATTCCCCCAGAAGTTCTTTTATTGTTGAGAATTGTTTTCACCATCCTGGGTTTTTTGATCAATTTTAAAAATAAAAAAAAGTTTAAAAATCAAAATGAATACTTGCTTCATAATAACTTTTTCAAGGATTTTTAAAACATTTAAAAAAATTCTTAGTTTTATTTTAGACAGAATATCTCCATAGGCTGTCCTGTTATAGAACTCACTATGTAGACCAGGCTGATCTCAAATTCAGAGATCCACCTGCCTCTGCCTCCCAATTGCTTGGATTAAAGGCGTGTGTCACCACACCTAGCTCTTTTCAAGATTCTTTATTTACTCCTTCAGTGGGTTCCCTGAGACAACACATCCTCGCCTCAACATAGACTAAGCAACTCAAAAGCTCAGGGTATAACAGAGATGGCACATGCTTTGACCTGGCAATAGCTCCGCAGAGAGCAGCGGTGAAGAAATGGAGTTATCCTCACCACAGAGTGCCTGAAAAGTCAAGACACGTTGTTGCCCGGTGGTGAGAGATGTGGAAGACTTGAATTTGATGCTGCACATAAACCCACTCAGTCCACCAACTAAATGGGAGAAACCAACTCTTCATTCTTCCTGGGTCTGCCTGTCCAGTGTTCCTCACCAGGTAGACATAAAACTGGGACATTGTTTCTATGAAGCTTCATGAGTTCTTTGCTGAAGTGGTCATGACTCAGCCTTTGCCTTTAGGAAAGAAGGCTTAGCAATTTTAGCTGTTAGGACTGCTTTGATATTCTTGGACCTCAGGATGTGTTTTCTTAAAGAAAGTTGCACAGTGTTTTATTGCCTGGGGTTGCTTCTTCCTTCTGGGAAAGGCTGCCTCCCGGATAATGTTGCTTAGCCATGTTTACAGGCACAGCAACGGGGAGAGAATGTCTATCTCCTCCAGAGGAAGGCCTCCTTCAGTGTCTGGTCACCGGATTCGGGGACTACAAGCCAGAGTCTGCCCAGGGTGAATGAGTTGGAGTAGAGTAGGTTTCCAAGGCAGTTCACGGAGTAGCCACTCACTACATAGCCTCTACGTCTCAGCGTGCTTACCTGTGAAGCTGAGATGACTGCACATGCGTGGCTGTGACCCCTGCACTGTGGATGCCGGGGGTGGGAGGTAGGACTGCCAGGAGTTTGAGGTGAACCTGGGATCCATGTATAGCCAGACTCTACCTCAAAGCAAAAACCTGCTTGCCAGTGTTGGAGAAGACTGCATGAGACCGTAAAGCATCTGACGATGTGGCTGCTCAAGAGAAAGCCAAGCTCTTTGTTTCTTTGGGGCTGGGAGTGGGTGAGGTAGCCTGGGTGGGACAGCCCATTGACTGTCTATCTTCAGTCCACACTGCGATTCTCCTTCTCTGTACAGCTCTTCTAAAACTGTACTAAGGTATTGGGCCACAGAAAGAAGACAGCAGCCATGCTCTGTTCCAGTTTGCAGAAAGAGAAGCAGAATTATAACAGGAAAAAAACAAATCTATATTCTGTTTTTCCTAAGTGTTTTTCTAAGCTTGTTATACTCGGTGCAAGCATGCTACAAGAATCAGTAAAACAGCAAACACAGATAACACCACTTTGGAACTCTGAGCAATCGAAATGGACAATATATTTCTAAAACAATAAAACAAAACCCTCTCTTTTTTTTGTGAGATATGATCACAGTTCCTCCTAGAAGAAATTTTCAATGTATGCAATAGCATGTACACATAGGACAGTTATTGTTACATTTTTACAATGGTTTCTCTAGGTAAATTTACTTAAGTGGACTCTCCCAGTTAACTGCCCTGTGTTTTATAAATACTATGACTATCTATAAAATAGAGCATGTTGATTTGGGCCAGTGCCTTTGGCTATAAACTGGTGTCATCTGGGAGAGCTTCTAAAAGGCAGTTTTAGGCCCTCCCCTCTCACTAAGAATCTGAAAACATGGAACTGAGTTTTTCAAAGCTCTGTAAGTTTTAACTTGGGACCAGAATAGAGAACTGACAAGCTAGGTGACATGAGGCTTGCTTGCCTCCGTAAGCAATGCCCAGTGTCCCTTCCTGAGCATTCTGGTTTTCATTGTGAACCACAGAACCTGGACCTTCCCTCTCGGGGACAAAGGTATCTAAAGGGGGTTTGGGGCCATTAAGTCAACTGTGCGATGGCCAAGCATCTGAGGTACCCTCACTCCATAGTTAGCTGGTTAGTGAAATGAACCACACAAGCAAGGAGGTGCTGCCCCCCTACTCCCCTAACATGTGGCAAGTTTTAAGTTTTTATAGAACACCTCTTTTCCTTTTCTGGAATAGAATCTTTTCTTTGACCACTTCTTTAGCCTTGGTTTGATTTTCTAAACATCCATTTTTTCTGTTGGTATCCTCACCTTTGTCCTAAACCTGATGGTGGAGGTGGAGGTATTTTAGCAGCAGGCTGGCTGCTGTTACTACTTTGTGACACTTCCTGAGGGGTGAGCATGCCAGTCTGGGAACACATCAGATTCAATGCTCCTGCAGCTGGCAGAAGAGATGAATAGTCAACTAGAATGCCTGATGTCATCTTAGCTTCATCATGTAAACAGGACACCATCTTTGATGAGGCAATTTATGTTGGGCACTTGCAAAAGCCATTTATTACTATTCATCTCTGACACAGCCACTACACATTTCTACCAGGATTATGACGCAGTATTTAGTTAACTCTTTTGCAGACAAAGCAGAACTGATGGATGTGTTATAGTCAGAACAGAACTGATGGATCCTCTTTCTCCTTAAAACAACAAACCGTCTAAATGCTGAAACATACCTCAGGACCACATGAAGTCTGTTTTAGCTAGAGAAATCAAGACCACAACTGTCAATTTCATTCTCTTCTTCAGATGCCAAGATGAGCAATCGCGGCCGTCCCACACCAGGGCACTGTGGCCAGGTGAGTTCATTTCTTACCTTTTATGGTGGTATGGACTCATTATGATTAAACTGGCCATCTAACTTGAACTGACCACCTCATTAATCTACAAAGAACGAGAAATATGTGGCATGGACTTTTAACCATATTTAGAAGCAGAAAAGTGGAAGGCGAAGGCTAGGACTCAGCTAAGACAGCAAGGACAAGTCTTCTCCCTTCAGGGAATCCTAGGCAGCTGTGGAGATAGAACGTGAATGGCACATGCCAGCTGTCTGGGGCAGCCCACACTGAGTGACCACTGTCATCTATTGGTCATGGAAGAGGCCTTACAGCAGATGGAAAATTAATGGAAATTCCCCAAAGCAGAAGCAACTAATCTGTGGCTAGTCAGGTAGTCTCTCATGAGGGAGATTTCATCTATAGAGAACAGGTAGCCATGATGACAAATGAGTATGGAGCCACTGAAGGTGCCTGCTTACTTCAGCCTTATAGTATGGTGACCTACTTTTGTGTCTCCAAATCCTTTCTTAGTTCAGAAGTTTAGCTCAGTAGGTAGCAGCAACACATGCCACCTCTTCACAGAGTTTTTTCCCACTGATCTATTATCAAAACAGGATAGGCAATGTAAGTCCACCCCTCCTGATGCATTTCCTGTCCTAGCAGTCTTCAAAAGTAGTGACACTTCAGCAAAGCAGGTGACAAAACACATTTTTAACATCCTCCTCCCAAGGAAAATCTGATTAGGTGGCACCACACCCAGTGTGCTTTAGACTAGGAGACAATGTCACTGGGCTGATGCTACATTTCTACTGTGACAGTGACGAGCCATGTGTTAGGATTGCTTCCATAGCATTATTTCAGAGGCTCAGACAATGATGCAGTCAGTAGCCTCTGCCCAGCTTTTCCTCCCACACTGGCTTCTGCTGACACGGCTGGCAGTGCCTCCCATTGCAATCAGGAAGGTATAGCATTCGTGCGACCAAGAGATGCTCTCACTGTGACTGATATTCTTTTTCAAAGAGGAGCTCTTTTGACCACCCAGACTGGTAGAGTTTGTGGATGAGACCCTCTGTGCTGACTTGGCTCCTGTGTGACTGTAAATTCTAACACTCCTAACACCAAAGAAAACATTTGGCCATAGCTGCATCTGCATCCCCACCACATACTGAGACATTGTCCGATGCCATTCAACCTAACCTGTGACAGTTGTAAATGCCATTCCCATAGGCTACCCTTCATCTACACCTCAGTACTTAAAGGCCTTAAATAAATAAAATAAATATAATAAACTATAAACAAACAAATTAAATAAATTAAAGCCAACTACTACTGACATCTAAGTTCCCTTCCCTGTCCAGGGAGAAATGTTCTCAGAGTTCAGGCCATGACAACTGGTATTATCCAGTAAAGCCAGAGCTATCATGGAGACAGGCTGATCCACCTTAGATTCCAGCTTTGGCTGCTCTAACAGGGAGGATAGAGGTTCTATCGATCTAAAAGGTGACGGCTCATAGTTAGTCTAACTAAGCTAGTACCCTTGACCGGTTGGTTCCCCTTATGTTTTATTATTAGACAGTCTGGTTGTATAGCTCCAGCTGGCCTTGAATTCAAATCCACTACCTTCCTCAGCTTCTCTAGGGCTGGGATAAGGTGTGTACCATGCTGGCTAATAGCTGGCCTTTCCGAGGCTTACACAATTACTCAAGGCTCAGTACTAGCCCCATTTTACAGTTAATAACCTGCACCAGTGTTGGTACAAATGGCTAATTGGAATGCAGTTTGGTTACAATATGATCCCTGATTTCAAGAGAAAACAGAAGTGGCATGTCAGGCTCACGCTCAAGTCAGGAGCCAAGTTCTGAGAAGTGAATTGCCCATATGTCCCCCCATGCTCAGCAGCAGAGCCCAGCAGTGGCTGCTCCACAGACAGCAGGCTATGCTGGGCTCTGTATCCACTAAGTCCTCATTTTAACACGTAGGTTTCTATAATTTAGATTTAAAAAAGTCCTCCTCCCATTAAGTTTCTAAACTCTAAAAGAATGTTATATTTTTAAGAAATGGTTTCTTTTATCCAACAGGCAGCAATGTAGTTCCTCCAGGTTCTGTTTCACAACCAGACATTGAGAGATAAATCTTTAATAAAAGTTTATAAAAACAAACGCAAACCTAGACTGGGAAATATGTCTAAAGAATGACACCTATAAATGACAGGCGTCTTGATCTTCACAAATTGTTAATTTTAACAAACTCAGTCTATGCGACTGTTTGTTTAATGCAGTAACCTTGCTAACCAGGCTGAAGGGAGGGCTCAGTGACTCATTTGTGTCCTTTGATAAAAACAAGAGCATGCTCTCATGACTAAGCCGCGGGAATGCGATTCCCATTCCTGATCTGGTTCATCAAAGTGCACGAAGCACAGAGTCCTGCCACACCCGGGCATCAGGCAAAGGTGATGGAAGGTTCACTGGGCTGCCACACGCTCTCGTCAAACAAATCTTCTGGAAGTTCTTCTTCATCTCCATCAGGAAAGTAGGTGGGGAAAGGCAGGTTCTTGCAGGAATCCTTGTATGCAGGCAGTGTAGAGTCTTTGATCTGAGAGAATAAGGAAAAACCTCTCATTCATATGTGCTACCAATGCTGGCCTGTAAAGGGACCTCCGACAAAGAGTCTCCGCTCTACACGTCTGAGCATGAATGCAGCCACTCCACACAGAGGCGAACAGCTCTTCTGCTGTATTTCTTTGTATTCTAGGAATTTTGGTTAATTGTTTTTCCTCAACTGAATCAGCTAGCCCCTGAGAATAAAGCCACTGCTGACCACTGTGTACTTTACTGTGACCTGTAAGTATGTATTTAACTGTCCAATAGGATGGATAGTTTAGAAGTACATGTCAAGTATCTTTTGTATGCATATTTATCTTTCAAACATAAAGGTCTGACACTAAATACAGTTAACACTTAGCAACGTCCAGTCTGCTGTGCGCTCTGTTTGCCTGATTTGTTACTTTGTTTTCTACACTCTAATACAATTTTGGAGGTTGAGGCTTAAAAACATGGAATTTACTCTATTTCTGTTAGTTTTAAGTCTATCAACACAAAAAAGGACATAACAATTTTATTAAAGAAAGTAGCTTATATTTGGCAAGGAGCATTCTAACTGAGAAGTTAAAGACAGAATGACGACATTCAGCAAAAACAAGAGAAAGAAACCCACAAGTGTTTACAGAAGCTCTGAGAACATTTTATGGCCTGAAAACTTTCAGATTATGTCTGGATTCACAGCAGATGTCCCTTAGCAGAGGTGCTGATAAGATCCAAGATGCTGAACTTTAGTTTTGGATAATATTGGGATCCTCAAAGCTTCTGTAGACTCAATTCAGAGAAAAAAAAATACACTTACATAAACAATAAAATAGGGCTGGTTCATTTTAACAATGAGAAATAAATAATTTAGTCAAAATTAGTCAGCAGCTGTTAGGAACAACTAAGTATATAAAAAGAGTTCTATTTTAATGCCCCTCATTACAATTGATCGGGAAGTGGCCAAGACGCTGCCCAGGGAACCATCACATTCCGTTTTCTCCAATGCCCAACCTTAGGCTCAGCTTTAACTAGGAAAACACCCTATAAGAAAACTGTGTGCTAATCTGATAAACATTGTCACATAGGATGCAAGTAGTGACTTCTCATCACTTTTATGTATCCACCATACCTGAGGGTTTCCCGTCTCAAAGCTCTGATGCTGTTCCCAGTATAAATGAACACATCTAATGTAGTAAGTATACAGCTCACACTGTGGTCTCTATTTGTTTCTGCTGGGGCATCAGCGACGGGCTCACCTCAGCTATGAGCCCACTCACACGGCAGATCCTCGGAAGCGCCCAGGCTTTACCTCAGTCTATCTGGTCTACACGTTAGTCTTATTTCCCTTTTCCCTTTCTCTTTAGTTCTGACAAGGACAGCAGGTGTTTGGGGAGGCAGGTGTGACTGAGTGGCATGTCAGTAAGACCCTGGCCTCCACTTCAGCACTTCTTATTCTTTCCCCAAATTTCTGGAAAGACAGATGAGGGACACTGGGCAATGGCTCCCCTCCCTGAAGCCTTCTTTGCCACAGACTGCTGGACTCCTGGCTCCAGTGTGCAGCGTATTATTTCCAGCGCGGCTTTTGTTGTTTCTGAGACGCTCCTACAAAGAGAGCCGGGGCAGGGCACGCGGCAGCAGAGGCGCTTCTTTAGAAGCTGCAGAACAGAGCGAGCGAGCGAGCGAGCGAGCGGAGAGAATTCATGGAAAGGACCGGGCAACGAGGAGGAGAATTGTACGCACCTTTAGCAGACAGCCGTACATACCTTTACTAAGCAATTTTTATGTCCAGGCACAGAGCCATTGACATAGATTATGTTGTGCTTGGTGTTCACTCTCCACACCTGCAACAAGGAACGAGGAGACAGTGAGATGGAAGCGCTCTCCAGTCGACCACACCAGCATGGAAGGCCAAGCAGAGGCTGAAAGCTTTCGGCCCTGTGTTAGTGACTTGCGAGGACCTGCACCTCACTTCCTGAGTGTGGCAGCTGGCGACTCCCTCAGCTCCATGGAGTCTGCTGACTGAGAAGGAGGTGCGGTCAGCTCTAGTGTGGCTACCATTACTGTTCTACACTAGCCACTGGGAATTCCTAACTGCCTGAATCTAATCTCTAAAGTAAGCAGGCTAAGCAGACTGCCTTTAAAAACATCTCAGCAAAACAAACACACAACTGCAAAGTAATAGTCAAAAATGAAATAAAATAAAGGCAGTAAGAAAATAAATGCCACCCAGAACACCGTGACAGAGGTAAAATAGAAATGGTGGGAAAGAGACGTCGACTTATCTGGTAACTGACTTCAGGGTTGACTGACTGGGCTGAGGAGACTGAGCTGGTATGCCTGTGAGGGAGTCTCAGCGTAGACTTTTACTCAGTCGATGACTCGCATCCCATCAGGGGCCCAGAGTAAACGAAAGCGGCTGAGAGAAGTATGTCCCCTCTGTCCTGGAAGTCTGTCCCAGCCACCTCAACTCCAGTCCCCCTGCACCAAGGACCCAGGGTCCACCCGTGCTTGGGCTTTAGTCTTCTCCGGACTTCTGCTCCAGCCTGAGAACTCCCATCACTGGGCTTCCTGGCTGAGCTTTGGAGTGAGTCAGGGCCTCAGCCTGGAGGCAGCCCACAGTGGGTTTCTCAGCATCCATATAACAACCAGAAGGGAACCCTAGAACCATCCTTTCATGGATCCATCAGACTGTCCACTCAGTCACACATCCACCCACTCAGCCAAATAGTGTCCCCCCGCCAGAACCCTGATATAATTATAAAAAACATATATACAGAATCTATACATTTTATGTGTGAATAAAAATGGAAAAATCACACACAATATCAGTGACCATTTCCGGGTGTTGTTGCTATGGTAGCTTATTTTGTTCTTTCTATGCTTTGAGCTATATACATATAAATACATGCATGTTTGTTGTTTTAATGAAAGTATAAGCATATAGAAGCCCAGTACAGTACAACTCATTTCATTCTTTTGAATGACTCTAATTCCACATCTACAACTTAACCCCACGCCCTACACCTTTAACAGTTAAAAAGCACCCTTGTTCAGGACACACACACACACACACACACACACACACACACACCACACAGTGCACACTCTGGCCTTTGCATGTAAACTTACATTAGCACTTTACAGACTTACTTTCAGTCCATACACTGTCCTGTTTTGGTTTCCCATTCGCCCGGGCATTTTAGTTCCAGGCCAGACTCTGGCAATATCCTGAATAACAAAAGACAAAGTTCACATTTACAGTAACTTTGATTCCAAGGATGTATAAAGCATACTGGTCCCCTCTACTGCTAGCACTCTCTCTTGATGGTTAATCTGCAATCTGACTTGAAAGCGGATGTAAGTCCAGCTTCTCTCAAGCTTCCACCATTTGATCTGTATCCACTGACAATGCTGGCGGAACTCATCATCTGTGACAGTCACCAGGCAGCAGGATGCCATTGTTCTGTCTACAGGGATTAGCCAGCTGGCAGGAACCATTTTGTTCTCTTTCTTATATACTCATGGATGCAATTCACTTATATCAGCAGGAACCCCTTTCTCTTTGGGGGGTAAGGGGTTACTGCTTGTTCCTGAGAGAAGGCTATATATATAGCTCAGGCTGGCCTTGAATTCTTGATTCTCTTGCCTCAGCTTCTGTACTCCATGAATTTTCAGCTCTAAGCCACAATTGTCTCAGCTCTGCTAAATGGGAAGCTCCTTAAGCAGGCGTCTGTGTCTCCTTCCCATGTCTAAGCACTTCCTGGTTTTCCTGTCTAGGGCATCTTGGGTTCACTGTGTCCTTCCAGTGCTGGAGTTTTAAATAAGCTAACCACTGAAGGGCTTCCTGTCTGTGGGGCAGGATGCTTAGACCACACCCTGCACTCTAGGCATACCCACTGCACTGGAGCACTTCTGTAGGTCACTGCAGCAGGCAAAGTGAAGAAACAGACGGACAGACAGACAGACACACTCATGAAAACACACACAAGGCTGGAGCAGACTGATGACACAGGATTCTCTAACGGAGGAACAAGATTCTAGGCTTCCATCACCAATATATGTATTTTTTTTTGCTCAATCCTACAATTCACAGAAAATTATTTATGAATTGCTGCCATCAGTGCAAAAAGCAAATCTAAATGTAACACTTGTATGTGTTTGCTGTGTATGATTTTCCTTACTTGTGTATCTGTGCATGTGTGTACTGTGTCGTGCCTCTACACTTGTGGTGTAACATCCCTTGGGGCTGGAGCCATGGGCACTTGCTGGACATCCGAATTGTTACTCAGGTGCTGAATTCTCACTGCTGCTCAGCAATCCCTCAACTGCTCCAGCCCAAAGAGTACATGTTTACACTTACACTCACGGTAGATAACCAGGCAGCTATGTTAAAATACCTGACTTAGTTACTCTTCCCCTCCTCTTCAGTGTGGCTGCCAGTCAGCTGAAACACTCAAGCTCATTTCCTAATTATATTTCATGTTGCATTTACTCCCCTCAAACATGAACAAAAGGTTTTTATTTTGAAATTGTAAACCATTAGCAAGGCTCCAGGGGTAAACACTTCAGCATACAAAGAGCATCTTCCACTGAGCCTGCCCACCATCACCTGGAGGCAGGCAGTCTCACTGCATCTTCCCGGCCCTTCTACTAGCAAGGACGAACGAAATACACACACCCTGAGTCTGCTGCAAGTCACCACTGTTTCCTAAAGGTCTCACCCATTTCTCTTCTAAGAAAATGTTGTTTGTTTGTTTAAATAGAGCTATGAGTTTAACCTACACAAACCCCTGTGGGCATCCATGTTTGCTATTCCAAGTAACAAGGAGGAGCACCTCGTGCCTTGTCCTGGGGAGAACACACTTAGGGCAAAGCCAGAAGCAGCTCTGCGGTGTGGAAGGCAATGCCTGCAGTTTCCCCAAGGTCCTGCTGCCACCTTCATCAGGGCTGCATGCTTCCGGGCACCCATCATGGATTCTGACCCTATTTCCTGGCAGCCTTGTGAACAGACCTCTCCTCAGCTCTCAGGAGACAGTGTGACAAAAACTCAGCAACTTGGAACACAATCTGGTAAGTGAGGACTTAGTACCTGAGGGGCAGGAGCTGTGATGTGCTTTATTGTGAGAACGGAGTGTGTGACCTCAGCCACCAGCAGAGGCATTCTTAGTGCAGTACTGTTTACTTCTGTTTCTGTCAATGGCTTCCCCCTTCCTATACGCTATCCTTGACAATGTGAAACAACTGCTTCCTTCAGAGCAAAACTAGTATGTGAGGTGGTGGCCACCTTCAGGTGCTGTAATAATTCAGATGGGACACCGGAGAAGACAGGAACAGAGAGTGCTGCCCACAGGTACTCATGCACTAGAAAAATGGGTGAGGCCAGGCCCACGGAAGACTGACAGCTACCAGGACCCCCAAGGCTAAGCAGAGTCCTGCAAGATCTGGGCTAACCTGGGCTATAGAACGAGCCCCAGCCCAAGTCCCACCTCCTTCAGTGAGCGCCACTATTTATACTCACCCCAGTTGAGATAGCGCCAGGTCTCCTGTGGGTCTTTGTTTGACCATGAGAAGCAGGTTGGCCTTTAAATCCCCATCTTTTCATGACGCCCTGAAAACCTTTACCAATACTGGGGAGAAAAGTTAGAATTTACATAATGAATGGAGTATAAAATATTTCTGACTACTTTTTGACAGCACTTTGGAGTTCTAACAAGTCTTCTTATCTAAATAACCAGAAAAGGCCATACCAGCCAAACTGCAAATGAACATTTCTTTATCTGTCTTGGTTTGCACCTCCCGCTGGAACCTAGCTCTGTATAAAATGTTACGTCAAGACTGTAAGACAACAGCAAGCTAGGTTTGGGGAATTTACCTATGAAGCTCACCCTCATAATCTCGGGGTGCTTACAAAGCTCTAGAAGCTTCATCTCATGACAAGCATGGCCAGCAGCCAGCAGGTCGGACCCGAGAGACCCCTCCCCAGGGCTGATGCTGGGCTCAACCCTCTTCCCAGGAGCCTGGGACTGACTGGGTTCAATGAATATAATATGCTGAGATGAGATGTCCATGTGAGCCTTGCTTATAAGAGACCCTCCTCTGGTACTCTCTTTTCTTGCTTCCTAGGCACTACAAGCAGCAGCTTTCAGTATATGAGCACTCCTATGGACCACAAAGTAACAAGGTTTGTTCCAGGCAACAGCAGAGGCCCTGCTGCTGTCAACAACTATGCTAGTAAGCTTGGAGGCAACTTTTCTCTAGTCAGGACCCAATGTGACTATGGCCTGGGAGAGACCCTCAGCCAGATGCAGTTAGGCAAGTGTGCTCAATTTCTAACCACAGACACTGAGGTTGCAACTGTGTGAGGACAACAAGTCAGAAAGCAACAGCTAGTGCACAGATCAGAACACTGAATAAATAAACCTCTAGATGCTGGGCAAGTAGCTTTAGATGGCACCAGATGGATCCTGACCTGTGGTGAAAAAGAAGCTAGTGGAAAAGCAAAAGTAGAAAAAGGTAGTCTCTTAACAACTTAAATATTATTTTTTAGATGAATATACTTTTTGTGCAGAGTCTGTTAGCTTGAGAAACAAACTAACACCACCAAGTTTAAACATTACTAAAGGCTATCTCTGAATGTCAAGTACATCCCTCCAAATGATCCTGTGCAGGGCCAGGGGACTTGTAGATCTACTACAGGCATCATCTATGTGCTCTTAAAGTGCAGATTTTCTTCACCTTTCACTAGACAATAGCAATTTAATTTAACGTAATGCAGTGTAGCTATGACTAGATGCTGTTAAGATCAATTAGAGAACAGCATGAAAACCACGCTGCTCCCCCCAGAACCTTGCCCTGTGCTTATTAAGAAAGAATTCTCAGACAGGAAGGACTTGGATAACAGTTTTAGATAAATCAAGGACTTAGCATAAAAACAACTCAAAGTTATACACAGAACCCCTCAGGCGTGTACTCAAACCACACTGACTTGTTAGTAAGTTAACTGTAGCATGCACCTCTTTCTGCCAGCATATACTTTCTCATTCCTCAATAACTAAGAAAAAAAAAGAGCATTCCTATCACAATAGGAACATATATTCAATGGAAAAATTACTGCATAATCCTATAGAGAGCTGAACACCGAAGAGAAGCTATAAGGATCAAATACTGAAACTATGCTTCAGAAATTATTCATATTTACACTTAACAATGAATTTCAGTGCATACTTGCAAAGTAATGTAAAAAGCTTAGCAATTTAAAAATGAAGAGAAATAAGTGAAGAGTAATTTGGAAGTCTTCCATCATTTAGCAAGTAGCGCCTAAGTGCAGAAAGGTGGGACCAGCAGTGCCATCTTGCAGAAACATGCTTTAAAAGTACCACCTTCGCACACTGGCTGCCTTCTGTACAAGTTCACTACTGCCTTCTGAGTTCTCAAACTGATTATCTGCCTTAAAAAGTCAGCGTGAGAGCATGCACCAGAAAACTCGCAAGCAGGTAAATTACAGACGATAATTGAGCTCATTTCAGAGTAAATGATTACAAGATGAAAGCGGTACCCTGAAAGTGCTAATTATGTGTCAGCTAATTGCAGATTGTTTTCCAGTCTGGGTCTGGAACACTTCATGAGCCCCACTGTGTACATCGGGAACCTCCTCAGTAAATAACTTCTGAACAAAAGGCGAAAACACAAGAGACACCACAATTATGGGCTTAATTCAGGATGCGGAGGCCAGGGTGCACCTGTTGCTCCCGGAAGCACAGGTAGCCAGCGTCTCACTTCTCCAGCTGCTAACCAACTCAGAACAAAAGTGAACCAGGAGCGGAGGGAGCGAGGGATGAACTCATCTTCACTTAGCTTAGCGCTTAACAGTGTAAGTTACAGAAAACCACACCAAGGCAGATGCCCAACTCCACCCTCCTCCCCCACTGTGGGGCTTTGCTTGCCTGCTTGTTTGCCTGAGACAGGCAATTGCCCTGGCTGGCCTACAGCGTACTGTCTCACAGGCTGGCTTAGAACTCATGCAATCCTCCTGTCTCCCACAGGACTGGCTTTGCAGGTGTGCACCACTCTTCCTAGCTACCCAGTGTAGCTTAACTAATGGCTGCAGAAAGAAATCAAGTGAAAATTCAAGCCAGGGAGAATGCAACTTTAGACATTCCAACGTTAGTAAGGCTTATCTGAAAACAAGGACAACACAAATGAATTTATTTAGATGCTTAGACTGTTTAAAGGTCTCTCTAACTTAGAAGACCTGCCGCTGTTCCTTGGCCCGTGTTCTCTTATGGGCTGCACACAGGGCAGAGATCATGCCTTATTTAGCCCACGGCCCAGCCTAAAGAAGTGTGTCTAACACCCATCACTGCCACTGTCATGCTGTGGGGAAAAAGGAAAAGGGAAAGAAAGGTTCAGGGCAGTGGTTTTCACCCTGTGAGTCCTGACCCCGGGGGTCATACAAACCTTCCACAGGGGTCACATATCAGATATCCTGCACATCAAATATTTACATTACGATTCATACCAGTAGCAAAATTATAGTTACGAAACAGAGAGAAATAGTTTTATGGTGGGGGTCACCACACCATGAGGCACTGCATGAAAGGGTCCCAGCATGAGGGGGTTGAGAAGCACTGCTCTAAAGGCTTGGTTATAACTGTAAACCCTTCCAGAAGGCAATGCGTAACTTACTATTTCCCAACTCATCCCATTCATCTCTAGAGGTCACTAGATTTTCATCTCCTTGTCATATCATGACGACAGCCCAAGTATCGACAACATACATGGTTTTAAATCAAATCATCGGATACTTCTTTACACTGCATGGCAGGGACAAGCGTCTGAGGTGGGCAGAGATGAGAAAACTGCTCTGCTCAGAACCGTCTCTGCCCAGTTCTCTTAGGACACCTCTACGATCCCGCCCCCAAGTCCTGTCCTTCCCACTGGCTTCAGTGACATCTATCTTTTTCTTCCTTCTCTTTTCTCATCAAATTAACCGTAAACCTCTGCAATCTATTTTCTTCTTCAATTAGTCTCTGGGAACTTTTCTGAGATTAATCTAATCCAAAAATGCAAATGGATTTTAGTAAAATAATTTTTATTATGAAATCATTGCACATACTGAAGAACAGACTATAAGGAAGCCCGAGCATCCACCACTGACCACCAACTCCAGGCCTGCCCTGTCTCATCTTGTTTCTCTTGCTCTGCAGCTCCAATAGGGTACCGAAAAGCCATCTCCATCATGAATATCGCAGTATGGAAAGCTAAGGACACTTTTAAACTACAAACCACATATGGTTACCATAGTCTTTAAAAAGTAAATGACTCTTTAGTATCAATATGCAGCCAGTGTTCAGAGGCCCATGGCCTCCTGTGAAAACATGGCTGTCCTCTGTCCCTCTCTGGAGTCTCCCTACCTCTCTGCCACCAACGTTCACTTTGTCATTTCCTTAATCTTTGAGACACCCTTCCTTCCTAATGCCTCATGTACAGGCCCTCTGAGCACCTGCTTTTGTGAGTACTTTTACTGGGGATAGAAATGTGCATTCAGGCCGGGCAGTGGTGGTGCATGTCTTTAGGCCTTTAATCCCAGCACTTGGAAGACAGAAATGGATGAATTTGTGAGCTCAAGGCCAGCCTTGTTAACAAAGTGAGTTCCAGGAGAGCCAGAACTACACAGAGAAACCCAGAAGTCATCTTTTGGGGCTGGAGAGATAGCTCGGTGGTAAGAACACCAGCTGCTTTTCCCAAAAACCTGGGTTCAGTTCCCAGCACCGTCACGGTAGCTCACGCCTGCCTGCAATCCAGCTCCAAATGATTTGCTGCCCTCACAGACATACATTCAGGCAAAACACCCAAATAATAAATCATTAAAGTAAACACATTTTTAAAATGTACGTTCATTTGCATGTTGACTACATCTGTCTTAGAGCTATTGAGTCAAAAGATGTTTGATGTATAAGAACTCTTAATGAGGTCATGCCTTCTACTCCTCTTTCACAGTATGTCTCACTGAGGGTAGGACTTTCCTTTTAAACTCTAAACAGAAGGCAGCTGAGAACATGGGAATGGCAGACAACGGTCCTGAGCAGGTAGGTCCTCAGTGCCAGCCTCGAGCCAAGTGCGGGAAGCCCTTCTGCTAAAGATGAAGTAATAAGAGCTAAGGAACTGCCTCGGTCTCAGAGCTGTCTGAGCAATGACTTTCAGCTGTGACTCTAGCTTACCGGTTACTTAGTAATCTCCAGTCTTGTTGACTTGGGTTTAGTTGCTTGGTAGATTTAATTTAGGAAAGCAATCATAGCCACTATGTTTAAACAATAAACCAAGATCCAACTCTAAAACACTTCCTCTCAAATTAGCCTTCCTCTAGAAACAACCATTCACTTTATTATTTTTGAAATATTATCTCTTTATAATCTAACCACTCCTTGTTTCACTACATAATTTACTGCTCCGAATTGAGAGTAAATTGAATTTTTAAAGGATTGGCAATGGAGGACAAAGTAGAAAAGTCTGTCCCCACATCAGTCACAGGAGAAAGAAAATGAAGGGACACAGAACCTATACCTGAAAGGTGACATCTCCATTCATAGTTAATGGGGAAAACAATTCTCTCATAGGCTCCAAAGAGCTTAAATTCAAAACAGGAAGTGCCTTCCAAATGAGGAGCATCGAGGGACATACACTAAAGAACTTAAAGGGAAAACGAAAAACAAGCAAATACTTGTGGGCTGTCCAGACACGCCACAGCCCAGGAAGATAGCACAGGTAAAAGCCGCACAGCTAAGGAGCCAACACTGCACTCTCTGGAGTTCAAACTGAAGCAATCAGCCTACAGGCATGTAAACCCTAGGCGGACAGCAGCAACATGCTAACACAGTGGCAACATGCTAACACAGTGGCACGGTCCCTGCAAATACTCAAGACAAAACTATGTGAAATCTAACTCAAGCCGGTGTCGGGGAAGTCAGTCTACATGAAGACACAGACCAGCGTACAGTGAGCTTCCACAGGGCAACTCACCTCTCATACTGAAGTTAACCGAATGCTGTGCCGCAGCCATGCAGTGGCAAGGACCTCCTCGGTGTGGTCTGCTTTCTTCCCAGCAGACCATCACTACTTCAATCCTAAGGAACCCGTCCCCCTAGTCATCATTTGCTATTTATCCTGGAGGCTGCCACATAACTTCAAATCATTGTTTTCTAGAAATAGAACCTTACAAAAACAAAATGAAACAAAACCCAACCAGACAAAACCCACCCCCACCTTTCCTCTCTATCCAAGAAGACTGGAATTACCAGAAGGGGGAAAGAAAGACACTCCGCAGCTCAGCAGCAGTATATGAGCTGAAAGCATCTACTGAGCACAGGCCTGGAAAAACTAAGCTCTATACCAAACCAGTCACAAGCCTGGCCACAAGTCACCTGCTGACCAAGGCATCTGACTCCATGCCTTCTCAGAGCAGCCTGTACGTCCTGCAAGGTATGGAATGCGATTCACACAGCACTGTATATAAACTCACAGGATTAATGCATGGCATCTTAGGACTGGTAGTAATTCATAAATTTAAAAGTAAAATAATCTGGTCTGTAACCGAGTCTTCACTTGCTAGCTAACAAAGCTCAGGAAAGCTGAAGAACAGTCTCTAAGAGACAAGAAGGAGACTTTACTGGGGAGAACAAAAGGGACAGGTTGAGAATCTCCTAAAGACTCTTTGACCACCAGTCTATCCCACTTCACTTCTACAGAGCTGGACAAAGAAAGGCAGCTAGCAGCTTTGGCAGTGGCCTATGTCTGACAGGAGGTGGTCATGGTGCGGAAACTCAACTGCCATCAGGTTCTTTGTAAGGAACCTAAGGCCACACTCATCAGTTTCTTGGGGTGAAAACTGCTGTTTGGTCACCATCACAAAATAAATGCAAACAAACTGCCCTCTCCCAGAGTCCACAGACACCTTTATTTGTTGAAGGCTCTTGGTGCTGCTATCTTTGTAGACATTGTCATGTGACTGAGAAAACAAACACAGAAGACTGAAGTCAGGATCCATGGTGAGAGAACAACACATAGCAACCGGGGCTTTAATTCTGGCTGTTCTAGGTTGTGTGAGTTCCATCTGCCAGCAGAATCCAGTTTGCAAGCATCTACAAGGACAAGCATCTACTCCACATTACAGAGCAGTAACTTCTCTAAGATCGGAAGAGCCCGTGGAGTCACAGAGACACTGCTACATCTCGAGGCAGAAGTGGTTAAAGTCCCCAGAATTCTAGTCCAGACTAAATGAACCATGGTCAGCATTCTGTCATGGCAGTTAAACGGTCATCTCTACATTAGGCCCTGGAATATACGAGGGCTTACCTTTCCCCGCAGAGACTCATTACCTCACACTAAGAGCCCTGAATCTAAATCGTGCTCCTAAGGGGACCTGAGGTGTGGGATCTCCTTTAGTTTCTGTTAAAACAACTGCAAACATGTCTTACAGTTACACTAAGACACACTTAAACACAACAACCACTTTTACAAATAGTATAAAATCTTACAACTCCCGGTGACTAGAAAGAACCTGGAGTCAAACTGCAGTAGTCACTGGGGTCGCCCACCACCCCTGCTCAGCTGTGTTTCACAATTAGATCTTGGTCTTTAAAGCAGACCTAACTGGGAAAGCACTCGAGTCATGTGATCTTCCTCTGAGCCCATTTCTGGAAGCATACATCTCAGTTCATCTAATGTACACTTGTATATGAAACCAGCAGTCAGTGACTTTACACACAGACGTATGTGAGCAGTCTGTCTCTATGAGCTGACTCTCGAGACTGTACTTTCACCCGCTCTGAACTTTACCCTGTGGAGAAAAGCAAAGCAAAGGAGAACCACTGAGGACCTACGTTTTGGCTGTGACATCCACATACTGTCCAGGGCGAAAGTGAGCTGCATAAAGAGGGGTCCCTGCATGAAAAAGAACACGAGAAATCAATGTTATCTGTCAGCAACAGAAAGGACTTCATCCACAGATACTTGGCCCAGATAGCTATCAGCAGTGCTTTCAAATGCTCACAGATCTTCAGCAATTAGGAGCATCAGAGATACCCAAACCCTAAAGCCATCTGCAAACAGGGCCTACTTAATGATGAGAAAGCCAAGGAACAAGGGGTCCCCGCCCCGTGCAAGGCTCCTGGTGCTCCACTGAGCCTCCAGACTACTCCTGCAGGCCAGCACCTTCATGGAGCCGAGGTGGAGCTGCTCTAAATGAGTGAGTCCGTGGCAGTTACTGTCCCCTTGCTGGCAAGCAACGTTTAATGATTCCTGGTTGTTTCAGTGAATAGGTATGCTGAATTAAAATATAGTGTCCACTTACATAAGGGGAACAGGCGGGGTTTGATGCAGTCTTTCATCATCCAGAGGACGAGGAACTGTGCCAACCTGACTCAGTCTCTCCTCTGCTGGGTATGGATTATGGTGTATATATTCATATGGCACCTGCTCATGTCAGATTATTTCTGCTCTAGGCACAATACTGATAAAGTCTCTCTCACATAGCATAGGCTTAGGTCTTTGGGTTAGACAAAACCTGTCTTTATAGATACTCAGCACTTGTAAGGCTCAGCCCTGACCTTAAAAATTTGTTATCTTGGGTAAGAGTCAGCACTCTATCACCAATTAAGAACCCTTTAAACAAACAAACAAACAAACAAACAAACAAACAAACAAAAGATTAAAAAAAGAGGGACCAATGTAGCTGAGAATGAACTGGAGGTCCTAGTTTGTTTAATTAGTACAAAGGGAGGGGTTCAGTGGAGTTTAAGAGAGCATTTTCTTTTTCTTTTCTTTCTTTTTTTTTTTTTTTTTTTTTTTTTGGTTTTTTGAGACAGAGTTTCTCTGTGTAGCCCTGGCTGTCCTGGAACTCACTCTGTAGACCAGGCTGGCCTCCAACTCAGAAATCCGCCTGCCTCTGCCTCCCGAGTGCTGGGACTAAAGGCGTGTGCCACCATGCCCAGCTGAGAGCATTTTCTTTAAGGTAAGATTAATCTAGGTTTGTAAAGGGGATTTAAATAGAGACTTCATTCTATGTATGCCAAAATATCACATTATATTCTATAAAATAAATACAAATGATTTATCCATCAAAAATATTAATTAAAAAAGGGAAAAATAAGGGATTACAGAGACCTCATTTTTGTAAGGCTGAACAACTCAAACTGCAATGTGACCATCACTGACTCAGAAATGTTATTTAATATGGTTAGAACTCCAGCAAAAATGAACATGAACTTGACTTTTACAACGATCCTAAACATGAACAGAGGGCCTGGACAAATTAAATCTGCTAATATCAAAGTGGATACTAAACTTTTCTTCAGAACAAAGTATTTCAGAACAATTCCTTTATATTTAAAGTGGAATACTATTATAAATCAGACCAATAAATGATATGACTTATACTAATTTTGTAATTCAAAATTACTTTGCCTTCAAGTTAGAAATTTAAACTTTAAAAATTTCACTATCTTTTTGCTGCAATGTAAGTTCAAATACCATGGAGCTCTCCCGAGGCCGAACATCAACAGGAATCAGTATAATCACATGCCAGTCCTTAAGCTGACATTCCATGCACGGGAGATAACTAACTCTCCCAGGGCTACGTCTGCGGCTCTGTTTGAGGCTGCATTTCTCTCTTCAGGGAGTGTAACTGTTCCTAGCAGAGCCCTAGCCTGCAACCATGAACACACTTTGAAGCTAGAGCGCTTACTTGGAGAGGCTCTTTATAAACGTGTCACTCCCCACATTTGCACCAGAGTTCCTCCCTCTCAGGGAAAACAAAGAGGATCCTACAGCTTTCCCCACTTACCAGAAACAAAGACTGTTTGTTCCTAGTGATTAAATCAGATAGGTTTTATATTTAAAAATACATGTTTGGGACTTTGTGTTTTGTTTAGCTTTACTGAAAGGGCTGACATTAAACAAACCACATATTCGGTATTTTTACCTCCCTCCTCTCCCGACCTCAGATTACCTGGCTTAATTACAGCGTTATCTGTCACATGAAAGATTTTATGTATCTGTTTTGGTGGCAGTCCAAGATCTCGGTAAAATTCCAATCTAGAGTCAGGTTTCTAGAGGGAAGAGCAGCACATGTGATGCATGAAACAGCACAAATGACCTGAGTGCAGAGCCCCAAACCAAGTTACAAACACACAGAAAAATAGAAAAATCAAAGCATACTTTATTCCCTACTGAATCAACACCATCTAATTCCCACCACTAAAGGGAGATGAGATTATATCTAAACTAATTATCTACATAAGATCAAATCACCTTGCTGCTTACATCCAACCGTGTGCACAAGTCTCAGCCTGGCCGCCCTTGCCCTTGCTGGTTTGAAAGCCATCCACACTGGCCTCAGGTCCTCTGTCTACACTAGTCTCCTTCTTCACAGGATGTTTCCAATAGATTTTCAGATGAGCTGCTCTCTAATTCAGGCCTCCCGGTTTACTGTCCAAAAGAACCATTTTGTCAGCTTATTTTTCTTATTCCTTAGACCATTTATCTACATCCACTGTGATACATATTACAGTCTTTCTTATTGCTAAATCACCTATACCTGCAGCTCAGTGGACTGTATCCTGAATGCAGTGAAAACTGCTGCTCTAATGGGGGCTGAGCAGTGAACACTGCAGCTCTAATGGGGATGTGCACTGAACACTGCAGCTCGAATGGGGCTGAGCAGTGAACACTGCTGCTCTGAGGGGCCTGTGCAGTGAACACTGCTGCTCTAAGGGGGGCTGAGCAGTGAACACTGCAGCTCTAATGGGGATGTGCACTGAACACTGCAGCTTGAATGGGGCTGAGCAGTGAACACAGCTGCTCTGAGAGGCCTGTGCAGTGAACACTGCTACTCTGAGGGGGCTGAGCAGTGAACACTGCTGCTCTGAGGGGCCTGTGCAGTGAACACTGCTGCTCTGAGGGGCCTGTGCAGTGAACACTGCTGCTCTGAGGGGGCTGAGCAGTGAACACTGCTGCTCTGAGGGGCCTGTGCAGTGAACACTGCTGCTCTAATGGGGCTGAGCAGTGAACACTGCTGCTCTAATGGGGCTGAGCAGTGAACACTGCTGCTCTAATGGGGCTGAGCAGTGAACACTGCTGCTCTGAGGGGGCTGAGCAGTGAACACTGCTGCTCTAATGGGGCTGAGCAGTGAACACTGCTGCTCTAATGGGGCTATGCAGTGAACACTGCTGCTCTGAGGGGGCTGTGCAGTGAACACTGCTGCTCTAATGGGGCTGAGCAGTGAACACTTTTCTCTTGAGAAGCTATTGTTCCCTCTCTTCCCTCCAAAAGACAGGTCCTATCATTCTTTGCCCTTCCCCTTCTCGATTGCTGAGAACTCCTACGCCCTTTCTCACCTTCCTTCACACTCACGCCTGCAAGAGAGAAGAGGCTTTCCATACAAATCTGTTACTTTCTTGTGTTTCAAATTCAAATGTACTTGGTTTAAGTTTTCAAATTTGCTTTCAACATTCACATAGCTCAGTTGATTTATCAAGCACAATGTTATTTTGTTAACATAAGACTTTGAGTATTCCAAGAAACTTCTGAGAAGAAACCCTTATGTTTTGATGTTTTGATACAAAATAGCTAAAATGAACATCATAGCCTACATTACCACTAGACTCCAACATAAAAGAATTAAGACAATATATATGTCTTAGTTGCTTTTCAGTTTCACTAAAATTGAATAACTGTTTCAACTAAAATCACAATCTTATAAAACTAGGTCTTAGCCATGGGCACAGCCAATGCTCAGCAGAAGCGACAGCAGAAGTGCTCGAACAGTCTGCTCGGCCCTGCCCGCTTCCTTTCCAAACTTCCAAAGAAATGATTCAGAAAGGCAGTGCAGAGGCTGATGGCACTGTCACACGTGGGGAGCCCCGTCCATGAGGCTGAGTCTCTTGCAGAATTCCTCAGCAATTATCCTCCCTACAATGAAAACACTGCTCTGCTCCCAAGATGAATTGATTTAATCAACTTTTAGGGCCATTTACTGTTCTTACAAAGAGACACTATGCGCCACGTCAGTTTTTATAAGGTACAAAAATAGCAAAAACAAAGTAGCCTACTTTTTTTGGGTGTAAATTCCTTGTAGATTAAAAAACAGTTCTAGCCTTATTATGAATAAAACTATTTTAATCAACTTATTTTGAGTGCCCAACTATTCAATATTTGATATTCATAGGTCTTTTAAAAAAAAAACCAAAAAGCAAACTAAAAGATAAAAACAAACCCTCTATATCGTTAGTCTAATTGCAGCTCCCCTGAGGGCTAAACATGTAAGTGGCTGGTACATTTTTAGTTTGGAAAATTTCTTTCCTTTTTAAACAAAAACACTTTAATTATAAATGATGAGTGCTTCCCACACTGGCAAAGTAACTTTCTCTTTTTCTTATTAGTACACATTAATGACACAGGGTAGTGGGTCTCACTGTGATAATCGCACATATTTTGATCATCTTGCTACACACTCATCCTCTCTAACCCCCTTCTCTAACAGACCTTTGAGAAGTGACCACTCTTAAGGTTTACGTAGCTGAATGGCTAGCATCCCCCACAGTGTAAGAAAAGCTCGTGACCCTCCAGATCCTCACTGTGCTGCACGCTCACCGCAGATAACACTGTAAGGTTATACACGCAGGAGAGGGGAACAGCAATCTCAAATGTGAAAGTAGAATACTAACCTTTCTGAAAAAAAGTATTAGTAAGTACTAGCTATTTTGCAAATGCTGTTGTGTTTGATCAATAACACATCTTCATCATTACATAAAGGGACTATATTAAATTGTGCTCCCGAGCACACTTTCTTTAAGAGCTAACGGATTCAGAATTGATATAAGCTTCAGAACTGGAAAAGAATTTAGAGATCTCCAAATCCTATCTTTACGAGTAAAAGGATGCTGAAGGGGGGTGGTGGTGAAGAGGCGCAAATGGAGGAACCCAGGATCAGCGCTCTGCCTATGCACCATGTCTTCATCATCTCCTACTTAGTTTTAAAAAACAATGTAGACTCATTTTTATATGTGTATGTCTTGCCTGCATGTATGTACGTGCACCATCTACATGCCTAGAGCTTGCACAGGACAGAAGAGTGCATTAGGATGTCCTGGAGCTGGAGTTACAGATGACTGTGACCCGCCATGTAGTGCTGGGAACTGAACCTGGGTCTTCTGCAAGAGCAGCTAGTGTTAACACTGGGCCATCTCTCCAGCCCTGTTTTCTGCTATGTCTGAAGACTCACTTACTGATACATCTTTTAGAGTAGAATAAATTGTCCCAAATGATGGCTAATTTATAGATGTCAAGACTATAAGGTCATACATTTACAAAACTGATAATGGAAAAGACATTAGTTGTATAAAAACAAAGAAGTGACTCCCACAAGCGTCCCTTTAACACCCACTGTCGCTTTTGGTCTCCTGAGAATTGCTCAGGTTCTCCCCCAAACTGGGTGTCTCCAGTTCTGGAGCATTTATGCTGATTTATGAACTACTTCATTCATCCCTCTTAGCAGCTTGAGGTTCCCAGGGGTTAGTATCCAGAAACATCAGGTTTGTAGGGTCATGGAGTCTCTCCTGTTCTTATCAGTGGTCAGCCAAGTCCTGACCAGAAGATCTCTCCTCTGTGCCAGAGGCTGAAGTGATTACATGTGATAATGGATGCAAAAGCCTTCACACCATGATCCTGGCATGTAGTAAACACTCAATGAGTTAACTGTGGCAAGCACCTCCATGCCATGGACCAATCTCCTCTTAGTGACACATTCCTTCCATGAGACTCAGGAGTAAATGAACCTCCCAGTTTTGTCAGAGCAGAACCGCATCTCATGAGGACTCACGAGGCCCTCTTGAGAGCCGTGGAGATAGCAGACATCTATGGCACCCTGGTTAGCCCAGCTGCCTGCAGGAGTTGTCTACACCTAATGCAGAGCGAGTGTTCCAGGCTTGTTGACTCTTAGCTGTTACCCAGCCTGGGCTGGGCTGAGCTGTCCATGCTCCTGTGTGCAACCCTCACACATACTGCTCCAAGTGATCCCAGTATCTCACGGGCTCACAAGCTGGGCTTTTGCTTAGCTTCTCTGCTCTGTTGTGGGTTCATTCTGAGGTGAGTTCATTCATGTCTCCATAGGAAAAGTCACACAAGAGCATGCAAGAAATATGAGCTACATGTGACAGACAGTATGGTTACATCTTGATTTTTGCCCATGTTTATTTCATAAATGACAACAAAAACCTAAATTTGTTTGGAGATGAGTGGTGTGTTCACTCGCCCTTGAAGATATTAATTGGGGGCATTTTTCTAACACGCTACATAGTCAGCATTCTGTTAACACTGCACTTAGGAAACAATGATCTGTTAAAAAGAAATCTGATGTGGGTTCATATGCATCCCAAACAGAAAGTTCCTTCTAAAATACGTAACAATAATTTTTATGAACTTCTGGTTTTAAGTGTAAAATTGATTTTTTTTCATACAAGAAAAAAAAAGGGTAAAATATCTATGTTTTTCTATGCAGGAAAGCCCTATATCAAATGAAAAAACCAAAATCAAACAAATGGACCCAGGATGTGCTGAGTGTACGGCAGGCAGTCCAGGCAACTAGAGGAAGCTTGTTTAGTCCTTGTGATGAACCCAACACAGGCAGTGAGCACGTTAACCTTCGCTTCACCGATGTACAAACACTGTGGCTCTGTGAAGTCTAGTCAACCCAAAATCTCTGCCAGCCAGACAGGCCTCAGGGTCAGTGTCAGTTTGTGACTACAGAACATTCTGCAAACATGAACGTATGTAGAGCTAAAACTAATAACATGTAGTATTTTAGGAATGAAAATATAGACTTACATAGAAGCGTGACACGGTTTTCCCGCCCACTGTCAGGGCTGCGATTTTTCCATTATGGTCTTCCTTGGGAGTGTATTTTAACACATGACAGTCTTGTACCTGAAAACAAACATAAAACCTGAGCTTGTAACGTGATCCACCAGCCACAGTGAGTACCTAGGACAGTCAGGATTACAGCAAAAATAATTATTTTTAAAAAAGAGTTATAATCCCATGACTGTGCCTGCCTCTCCCTAATCTTCACTTCTCAAACTGTGACCCCAATCAGCATGAGCATCCCCTGGGAATACGGTACAGTGAACCCAAGTCCCAGTCCAGACTTTAAACCTCTGGCTAAGTAAGGAGAGCTGCCTTTCGCTCAACACTGCATTTGCGAAGCTCACTTTCCTGCTATGTGTAACCCCATTCACTGCCCCAGACTGTGTGAATGGTCATCACCTGTTCTCCACACTGATGAACACTTAGGAATTCCAGTTCTAGGGTATTAAACACCATAGTGCCTGAGACAGTGCTGAAGAAGAACCATGGCATACACCTTCCGGGACTTCCCAGAGAACCCATCGAGACAATGACTACAGGGTTCATAGGCCTAAACTTGACACACAGTAATAAACTGCTTCTTGTGCGGTTGTACCAGTCTGCCATTATTGATCCACACTCAGACCATAATAGTTCATGAAGGCTCTGTACCTTGTTAACATTCTAAGCGTGCACAGCCTATATTTTAACCATCATCACACCTCTGAGATTAGACCCAGGACACTGAGCTGTCCAGAATGATCTAGAGTAATGGTCTAACTTCATCTGTGCTTTCTCTATAGTGAAAGCAGTTGAAAGTTTCCAGACACTATGCACCGTCTCTAGGAGCTGACATTTGTCATCTCTTGTGGTCCTCACAGTAACAGTGTGCAGTGAGGCCTAACTTTTCCTCTTATAGAATTATATCACTTAGAGAAGAGGCTAGAGCACTCATGAACATAGCAAGTGGCAGAGCCAGGATTTATCCTCAGAGCCTGAGTCCTTAACCATTTCAGAATGACTGCTCTTGGTGAATAAAATGTGGTTTCCCCGGAGGAAGCAGAGTCCTCTCTGACTGTCAGCAAGGAGATCACAATCACAGTCAGGGCCTGAACGAACTACTGTGAACATGATGGGCTTGAGACACTTTCTAAGAATGAATTAAGTGGATGATCCGTGAGGCTCTATGCTACCCTACCCTGCCTAGGCATTACTCCAAGTATTCTAATCCCATTGTGAGAAAACTGGTTTAGGCTAGAATCAACTTTCCTGGAACCGTCAGAAGCAAAGCTCTTTACTATTATCTGTCATATTCTTCTTTACCACACCGTTTTCTGTCTGGGATACACATTTCAACCAATGCAGGTTATGTGCACAGATCTTGGCACACACATATCCCTTATAAGCATGTTTTCTTACCTGTAGTAATGTGACTGCATGCTTTTGACCATCCTTGGTCCATAAAGGCATCATGCCTAGCTTCAGGGCGATGAGGCCAACTCTGAAAGAACCTGCCAACAAATATAATATATTCAAGACTACTTACAGATGTAATTATCTTCAATTATATTAGGTACAATATACTGGTGGTTAATAAATGTTTGTAAAATTAGCAAATGTAAGATAATTCTAACATTTCAGCTTTAAAATAACAGTATTCATATAATAATAGTATTAATATATATAATTCCATTATTATTCTTTTGTAGTTTTAGTTCCTGTCCAGCATTATCAATGAGAAAACATCTATTCCAATTCTAAGGCATTAAATGGTATTATACTACATACATGCCACAAGTTCTCTTCTACTAAGCTGTCCTCTATAAAGAACTTTTGGGGCTGGCACTGTAGCTCCATTGGCAGAGTGCCTGCCTTGCAAGGACAAGACCCTAAGTTTGATCTCATGTACTGCATAAGCCAGGTCTGAGGGTATATGCCTATAACTCAGCACTCAGGAGTTAGAAGCTGCAAACTCAGGAACTCAAGCCAGGCTAGACTTGAACTTTTGTCACTAGACAACAAAGTGTCTCAATAACTCCAGAGAACACACGTTCACAGGAAAAGCCCCATCCTGCCTGGTCTGGCCACCAATGGGTTTAGTGTATTATACTACATACATGCCATACATACATGCCATACATACATGCCATAGGACATGCTGATTCTGGAACTATGCTTCCCAAACAGCACACAAGCATCCCAACTGAAAGTAGCTGTATTAATACAGGACAGTTTACACTGGATTTTCCAGCCTCTTCTTCCTGGTTTCTACCTTTCATTTTATATTCTTTGTATCTAAAGAAGACAATATATGCAGAATGCTTCACCTCACACCTACAAAACACCTTCCTGAGGTCTTTTACTTATCTGGAAACAAATAAGCTGGCAGACGAAAGCAGAATGAAACAGATATGAAAATTCAAGATGTCATATGTCACCATTTTCATGCATCAAGCCATACTGTAATTAAGGGGTCACATCTCAAATCCCTACACCTCACCTGGTTCCCAGGGATGTAAAGGCCACGGCTCATCTTTCAAGGGATTCAGTTTACTTGTCAGCTGGGTTTTATTTTCATCGGAGACCAGTTGCTTAACAAAGGAGAGATTTTCTTCAGAAAGATGTTCATCCCACCAAGTACTACTCTTGCTGTGGAGATTTCTAACAAAGAACAAGATATTCTTTCTGGAAACAAAAACAATCAAGTCATTATTTCCATTTAATGTAGGGGAGGCCACAGTTAGATAATGCACTCACGGCCTCAGGGAATGGTGTGGTTTGTCCATTTTCCCTAACACTTCTTATAATAACACGGGGGCTTCTGCTTTAACCAAGAATGGTTACCCTGAAGGCTAAATTTATCTTTTCATTAACAATAAACAATCCTACCTAACTAATAAGAAACACATGAGTGACTACTAACCCACATGAATCTGTACTTGACAGTTTTCTAATGGAGTGGCATCGCCAATGTTAACAAACTACCAAATAAGCAGTTTTAAAAACAAAACTAAAAACCACAGAACACAACCCCTGTCCAGCAAATGCACTAAGAAGGAGATTAGCAGCTTGAGGCAAGGAAGGAAGGAAGTGTGTTTAATTTTTGCATACGGTGGGGGTGGATGAGAACCTAAATAAACCTCTGGGCAGTCTACTTTGGTTGGTAGTGAGGAAGTTCCAGCTTAGAATTACAAGTGATTTTCTACTCATTAGCTGAGTGACTTTGGACAACCTATTTCCCTTTAGTTTCAGTTTTATCTGAAAAACTTTCACGACAGTGGTCTGCTCACCGGACACAAGGCCTAATATAGGTTACAATACAAACACAACGTCTAGTCCAGCACTGGCTGGTTGGAAGACATTCTTGCTGCTGCTAATAGTCGCAGCTAACCCCTAATTCCTTGAACATTAAAACAAAACCCCACTACTCCTTCAAGGCTTTAGATTGAACGATGCTTTCTTAATTTTCTATGCTACCCCCTTGAACACATGGCCCCTTCCACTTCTAACCCTCTGCGGCAAAACCAAATCTCTGTTCAAGGACATAGTTGAGTGGGCGGCGCCCCCCGCCACCACCTCTTGCCCATACCCACCTTCTCTCTAAGCCGGGGTCAGCACCTAGGCCTCTGGCGCCACAGCCCAGCACCCGGGCGCCAGCCTGCGCCAGCAGCCTCCAACCCGGCATGGAAGTGGCCGGGCAGGGCTCGGCTCGCGACACCTCCCGCCGCGCCGCCGCGGAGCTTTCAGCAAGTCCCCAACCCAAACCCCAGGAGTTCGTAGTAGGCCTGGGACAGCAGTCACGCCGTTTGTCCGCCAATGCCCTCCGCGGAGGAAAAGCACAGCCGGGCCACTTCCGGTCCGTTTCTCAAAGCGGTCCGGGTAAAGACTCCATACCTGTAACTATGGTTCCGTATCCAAATGGCTCTACTTTGCCAATGGATTAGATGGTTGACTCTAGTGGTGGCAAAGAACGTTTGGGGCTTTAAACTTTAGGAGAATGTGACAAGAAAAGATAAAAATTTCTTTGTAAACTAAAGAAAGAGAAGTCACCTCCAATAATACTCACTGTGGGAAAACTCACTGTGCTAAGTAAGTCGCACTTTGGCAATTTTATATTGGTTAATCCCAAGACCAGCCCTTTAAAGAAGTTATTTCTATATTATAACTAAGGGAGCAAGTACTTAAAATTTATGTACATGCCAAAAACAGATGAACAGAGTTAACACTGAAATAGGACTGATGTATGCTAACAATAAAGTGGGGTCAAAACAAACAAAACAAACCAAAAACAACAAAACCGGACCACATGCAACTTTCGGGGCTGGAGCACAAACAGTCCCAGGCCGTTCTTCAACTCATCAAAGACCTTAAACCGGAATTGTCTAGAGAGGCAGCTCATAGAGTTGAGACCAGGTGCAATTGTTTCAGGAAAGAGTGTTACCATAAAGTTTCAGAATGATCGTGATACAGCTACAACAGTACTGTATCTTCTATGCCCCAGGTCGTCCTACCTTGTATGTGCTAGACATTCATTTCTCTACTCCAAAAACCCTATCTCAGTTACATCAGTGTTTTTGGAAAAGTAGAAACAGCAATTTGGCCTTTCAGCTTCCTCTTTAGAGAGAGAGAGAGAGAGAGAGAGAGAGAGAGAGAGAGAGAGAGAGAGAGAGAGAGAGAGCGCAAGCGAGCAAGGAAGAAAGGAAGAAAGAAAGAAAGAAAGAAAGAAAGAAAGAAAGAAAGAAAGAAAGAAAGAAAGGAAGGAAGGAAGGAAGGAAGGAAGGAAGGAAGGAAGGAAGGAAGGAAGGAAGGAAGGAAGGAAGGAAGAAAGAAAATTAAAGACCTGGGTAACCTGCTTTAGAAAGTTTAGAGAGTTATTGCTTAGACGTGAGGGCTCAAAATCGTTGCCTGTTCTTCCACTAAGTGCTGTTGTGGGTACCTTGACAGCTTCTCAGTAATATTTTGAGACTCAGAGAAAAGAATGCATCACTCTGTCCTTGCTACCTGACTTCACAGATACTTAAGATAGGCATATTCATTGAGCCTTGACATCTACTATGCATGAGAATAAGAGAAAACAAAACCTACTATCACCAATATCTAGTGTTTTGTATGTCTATAGTATACAATAGTCTGTGTTCAGTATTGTATGTGTCCATCAGTCAATGGTATCCAGGAGGTCACTAAACTTGTAGGAAGGCCAGTTTAAGTAGCTCAATGCAACAAGAAGGACTATGTGCCTGGGGCTGTCAGTGTAGAAGTAAGTTGAAGAGCTTTATTACATGATTTGGGCTTACTCCAGGTGTTTTTTAATGTATTATCAAGGAAATGAACATATGTTCAAAATGGATGCTATGAAGAATTAAAGATAGTTCAGCAATTAGGCGTCTTAATTTTTGTTCTGGTGGCAGGAAGACCAAATTATGGGTTGAGAACAATTGGTGAACCTGTTAGTCATGTTTTTAGCAGCCTCTAGAAATACCGTGTTGATGTTTGGATGTAAAGACAGCAGTATGGGTGGTAAGAGGATTCATTTCATTCTCTCAGTATATTTTCCCACTTAATTTTTGTAATAACCTCATGCAATGATACTGTCATTATCCCAACTTAGGCAAAGGGAGATTGCATTACTTCTATAATATTACCCAGCTAGTAAGAGGTAAAGACAGTGTCTAAAGAGTGGCAGTATCACAACAGGGATGTTTTTCTAGACATTTTATTTGTTTCTCAGGAGTATCTGTGTTACTGTCCTGGCCTTAGAATTCCTCTAGCAATAGAGAGGAAAGCAAGTAAGTATACCCTATGCAATGGACTGGGGTGAGGGAGCATCCAGGTTAACCTTTGTTTCTTGTGCCAAGTTTTACCTGACCCAGAATGGGGACATTGTGTCAATGAAACCAATGATAGGCGCCACTGCCAAAGTGAATTGAAGAAAAACCATAATTTGCTGTCCTGATTGACAACTGGGGCACGGCATTGTCGTTACTCTAGATTTAGTCATTGCTGTGTACTTCTAAGTGACAGTCCCAGGTCCCAAGAGACCTAGCACTGGTTTCCTTAGGGGATACGGGATCAGATTTCAAGCTTTCCATAACTTGTGATGCTACTCCTAAGAAACTGCCACTCTGCCTTGGTAAGACTTCATTTCTCACTGGAGCAGAGATAACCGCCCCAGTCTCTTTTTAATATGACATTTCTGAGGTCCTTACCCCACTAATTCAGACCAAAGCTGATGAAAGAAACTTTCTGCTCATAAAAGTAAGAATAAAGCTATTTCCCCATTCTGAATTACTACATGCATGCTCAGAAAAGAGAAACCATCCATCATAAGAGTGTGTTTCCAAGCCAAGCTTCACTAGAGATACTGTCCTTGTGTGTTCCTACCATGTGCTTCTGCCACAGAGTCTCAATGATATTTGTGATGCGTTCCATGTGGTTGGCTTATTGCATAATAAGAACAACAACAATTTCATCTTCAGGTGATTATATTTTAGTGGCCATTTATGAGTCATTTAATAACATACATTATACTTGAAATTAAAAGCCTTTAATAAATTAGTTTAGTCTTTACATTATCCTAGGCCTTATTCTATTTTTCCTAAGATGTGGTGAATTAGAATATTTTCAGATTGTTAGCGGTGTTATTAAGCTGCAACACCTCTGGTGGTGGGAGAGAGAAAATGCAGTATAAGAGATTCTGGACTTGGAGATTCCATTGCTGGCTGAAACCAAAAGCCTAAAAGGCCATGGTGTAAAGTCCCCAGATGCCCATTCAACCAGGAATGCAAGATCAAGATACATTCGAGCTTTGCCATAAGATTTTCAGGACATAATCTTTATTTTTACTATGCCAGGCCCAGACTTCAGGGTTTCAGGAAACTATCAAATGGAAATATATTTAATTTGAGGAAAGCAAAAGGAAGAAGTGAAGGAGAAGGGAGTAAGAGGAATTGGAGTGGGAGAGGAACAGGAGGAGGACACAAAAGAGGAGGGCAGAGGAGGAGAAGGAAAGAAGGAGGAGAAGGAAAGAAGGAGGAGAGGAACGGCAGCAACTAGAGGAAGCCACCACCAGTGTGGCTATGTCTGACATTTTAAAAAAGTATTCCAGAATCTCGTCTCCTTCTGTTATTTTTTAATGTAGTTGTGAGATTTAATATGATACCAATGTGCATTTCTTTAATTTTTTTATTGTTATAAAAGTATTAGCAGTGGAAAACAGAACACCACACACCAGTGAAACACATGGCTCCAGTCGAGGCCATCTGGCTTGCTTCCCTCCTGGTGCCAGACCATTATTGCAATGCTCACCATCTACATTTGCAATTGCATGAAACTCAAAGAATAGGTAACTTCCCCACTTAGCAAACAACAGACAAGCAAACCCAAGCAGACCATCCAGCTTTACTGTTTGGCTCCTACTGTGAAATCACCAGTACTCAAGTGGCTCATGGCAGGGAAGAAGGGAGAAGCAAACAGACAAAACTGTGTATCCACAGGGAGATGTACAAACGACTTGAAGAGGATTCTCACAGAAGAGGTAATGCGAATTATCCCTTGAGGCGAGAGGAAGGTTTTTCCAGGAGTAGAGAATGGACATTATAAAGAAAGGAACACAATTACTGCAAAAACAAGAAACTGACCTGAAACTCTGGGCTCAGAACAGCCACTGCTGTACTATCTGTAAGGATTCCCTTTGCCAGGGTTGTAGAAGGGACATGGTAAAGATAGCTTGTTTCTTCTATAGTTTCTCAGGCATTGGTTGGAACGAAGATGACGGCTGATGCCAGCTTGGCTTTCAGGCTTATTATTTACTCTGTTTATGATGGTAGACGGGCAGATATTGCTTTTGTGGCTGAAACTCATGTCTAGTCTCTGCTTGTGCTTCCTCACAACATGGTGGTTAGCTTCTAAGCGCAAGCCTTGAACACGCATAGGTTGTGCAATCCACTTTGACCTAGCTGTGTGAAACACGTGGTGTGATTTTACTTCCACCACAAGGGCAAGGGTCACCCTGAATGGGAACATGGCAAAGCTACACTATAAAAAGAGCACGTGAGCCGAAAGACCTTGTGAGCATCTTCAGAGCCACAGACATCATATGTCCAGGTAGATGAGTAGGGTTGGCTTTGGGCTGTAGGGACAGGACTGATGGCTGAGTGCCATGACGGAGTGATCCTGTGAAACATTTCAGACTAAGTCTGAAAACAAGCTAGGCACTGCGATTTGTACCATATTTTCCTTTGCTCATGAGAGAAGTTTCTAGATATACATATAGTACCTCTTCCATTTAGAGAAACAAAGGAAAGGGCAAAAGAGTGCATGTGTCTGAGGGGCAGGAGGACAATGACAATGGGCATGAGGGTGAGCAACTGACTGGGACAAAAATCAGACAGGGCAGGCTGCTGTCCTCATCATTTCCAGCTGTGTCTGCATGCTCGGGGGGCAAGCAGCTGAGGTAGGTCCACGGGGAGTGAGCGAACGACAAAGGTTGGGAAGAGGGCTGCCAGGCTGCTCCAGAGTCATGTGGCGACAGTGGTTTCTCCGTCTGTGGCATTTAGACTCCAATCAGGCCTAGAAGCATCGTCATGGCAACTTGCCCATCTGCACTGCTGAGCTGAGACAGGATTCCCTTAGTAACGGAGGAGCAGGGAGATAATGCTTAAAATAATCTTCTATGCCCAGAAAGAAATGCCTTTGCAGTTTTATTAGTCGCGTAGCACCATGGGGCCTGGCTTTCACTCTCACTTTATATCAAAATGGAACAAAATGGGTTCTTAAAGCAAGAATTTCGCTGTCTCCACTGCACAAAGCATTCATTTCACTGGAGCCAATGGCTATCACACCTAGAGTTTCTGGTCACCATTACATAAATTGCCTCCAAATGGATCAAGCAGTCTCCATCTGAAATCACTGGGTTTCATCTAATCTCTTTTCTATATCCTGCTGGAGTCCCAGCAGTCTCTCCATGGGGGAAATAGTTATGCCAAACAAGAGTTTAACATTTAGGTCATTTAGCCTGACAGTTCCTTGCATCTGATGGCCCTCCTTGCTTGGGCCTCCCCTCCAATTTTCTTTTAGCTGTGGCTCTGTCTCTGCCTGAGCCATTCATTGTGACTGACAACACTGGCTATTAATTCCTCTCGTCTCTCGGTGTTTACCTTGAGTGTAAGCATGTCCTTTCACAGCTGCAACATCCTCTGTTTTACATAGTGAGGAGACTCAAGTTCCTAAACATCTCTTCTCAATGAAACTGAAGGCTCTTCTGATTGAGCCAGTAGCTCGGAGGCTAATGCTCATTTAGCCTACATCTGGCACTGGGTCCAGGCCCCAGTAAAACAAAGAGACTGTAGTTCACTGGGAAAGCTGTCACATTCCCAGCCTCTTTACCCTCCACCATCATTATCCCCCACCATATTCATACACCTGTTACAGTTGGTCTGTTAAGAGTCCTGTGGATCTGGACCACCATACAGGTGCCCACCATTGAGGATGGTGTATTTTCTTCTTTAAAGACAATGTTTTAAATTGAAATAGAATGACAAGATGTCTTCCTTCCCTGTTCTCCTCCAAGCCCCGCTCAGTTACTCTCCTTTGAGCTCCTCCATCTCTCTCCCACTCTCAAGGTGATAGTCTCATTTTCTTTGATTATATTTGTTGGGTATGCGTGCAGGAACACTCCCCTTCCCCACGTGCACACACCCACAACACTCCTCCCCACACACGTATGCTCAAATACATATAAATGCAACTTGCTGAGTCCTTTTTTGCTTGTGTGTATTTAGTGTCAAAAAGCTGACCATTCTGCACAGAGCAACAAATTAGAGAGCTTATCCACGAAAGAGGCTATTCTCCTCCCTCCAGCAGTCAGCAGCTCCCTGAAGTCCTTTGCCTGGGCGTGCGAGCCTGGGAAATTCTCCCTTTTCCAGGTTAGCATGTTCACTGACAATGCTATTGTAGTTTTGCTTATGACTCCATTTCTAGTTTCTAGAAGAAAGTGTCTCTCAGCGGACTTCCAAGCGACTCCCCAGACAATACATATTTTCGATGTAGCCCTTATTTGCCTCACAGGGTTTGAAGCTGTGCCCCTATTGCTGAAGACATCACCTGTGTAAGACACAGGACTCTGATGATTCAAGTTAGATCTGAACTGACAACCTCTCTCCTGCAGTTTAGTATTCATAGTTTTGGGAAATACTAATCAAGTTTTCAAAGAAAGAATGCAATTAAAGTTCCCTGGCCTGAGGCAACACCATGAGCCATGGCAACCACCAGCATGGCAAGATAGCCACAAAGGTGCAAGAAATAGCATTGACATAGCTGTAGGGAGCTATGGTGGACGTCAGCCCCGCCCAGCAGGAGGGAGAGCGTACCTGGTGATGGAAACATGAACTCCTCTTTACATTTCTATTTACCTTCTCTGTGTGAGTGTTTTGCCTTCATGTCTATGTATCATCCACATGCCTGCACACAGGGAGGTCAGAAGAAGGCATCATATCGCCTGGAACTGGAGTTATTGGTGATTATAAGCCCCCATGTGGGCGTTGGGAACTGAACCTGGGTCCTTTGTAAGAATAATAAATTCTCTTAACCACTGAGACATCTCTCCGGGAAATATGAGGTGGGATCCAAAGTTGACCACAAAACCATCCGTCCTCAGTGGTCTCTAAGCCTGGTAATCTCTATAACTCTACTGGTAACCCGGGTTGTCATAAATAATGATTTATAACGCCCTGCTATTATATCTCCACGGATGAAAAGCGTGAGGATCAGAGTGGATAATTACATGGTGGTGGAGGTGGTGGTGTCAGTCTGACCTGGAAACTGTCATTGGTAACCATAAAGATGCTGCTCTTTTGGAAGGTCAGGCCTGCTTGTTATCCATTCTTCTAAAATGAGTCAACACACTCCTGAGAATGAACTAGTGTCTGCAGAGTGCCAGCTCAGCTAAGCTCACGTTGATCCAAAGATAATAAACAAAGAGACCGGCAGAGCTGCAGCTATATTTAATGATATTTTTAGTCACTTTCAATTCATTTGCTTCATATTAAACTGTAAATTAATTATAAACTAATCTGAGCGATTATGAAATTATTTTCTCAACCTAATTCAGTCCCCGTGGGCATACATAATTTTAATCCTCCACACTCCAGTCCACCTGTGTTTGACATTTGGCATTCTGATTGCTTTCCAGGATGGAAGGATTGAGATCCCAGGGGATCCTAGTGTTGCCAAGGATTTACCTTTGTGTTGTTAATATATGCAGGAAGTCCTTTTTTTAGCGTTTTTATGTTACATGAGGTGGGGGCCATTTAATACAGGAGAGGGGAGAAAATATCTTCCCTTTGAAGTGGACAAAGTCTTTTAATCATCAGGGAGATAAATTCTCCTTTTGGAAACCTTATCCTGAGCATTTAGAGGGGAGGGGTGATGAGCGAGCTGGTGTCTGCCCATCCTAAGGGGAAAGATTTCAAATTCAATTCTGCTTTCAACTTCACAAAAGCGAAGGCCAATGAATGTATGTGCATATATACATAAGAAAAGGACATTATGTGCTAGATGAAACCTGCATATGTATATATATTTAAAATCCTTCTCCCTCCCTTCATAAATTCCAGGCAAGATTTTAGGGATGATTCCAGAACTTGAAGCCCTATTTCCTTTCTGGGAAAAATGTTGCTTTTGTTCCACCAGGGAGGTTATAATTTAAGCATTCTTCTCTGGTCTCAAACATCAAATAGCCTCATGTTTGTCTATGAATTTACACTGGAGTTTTAAAGTTACAAACCATCTATCTATAAGGGGCAGGAGATGGCTTAGTGGGTGAGCATTTTTATTGCCTTTCCAGAGACTCTGGGTCCAGTTCTTGGCATCCCCATTAGGTAGCTCACAACTGCCTGTGACTCCAAGTGGCCTCTGAAGGCACCACCCCCACCTATGTGGTATATGTTCACACAGACATATAAAGTACAGAGAAAATAAATCGGAAAGCACCACAGTTTTAGCTGAAGAGCTTGCACTCACAAAATCTCAGTGAACCTGGGAGAGGTTCAGAATTACATTACCCATTCTAAAGACCCCCCACCCCAAGTAAAGGGTATGGAATATAGTTCTATGTTTCAACTTTTTGTATGGTGATCCGCTTAACTACAGAAGGCTATAGAACGTGAGTAAAAATCTCCTGGTCAAGAGAGCAGACTGTCCAGTCTGAGTGGAGATCTACTCCAGCTGGGTCAGGTCGTTCACTTGGCCAGGGTAGGACTTACCATGCTGAAGAGGTGGACGGAATAACTAAGTCCTTCATTGAGATCCTGAGTTGTGTCTGTATCTCATATCTATTCCACCTTAAAATGGTGTGGTGTTTGCATCTCTTCTTTTCTCTTTTCCTCCAGGTAGCTGCTAAGTTTTAGAGTTTGCCTGCCCTGGGGTATTTCTTTTAAGCACTAATAAAATTGTCCTCGAGTTTGTATCTGTGTCCCTGTTTAAAGGCTTTTATTTATGAGGCTAAGAATCCCCAAAGGGGATCTCAATTGCCCCTGGGTCAGAACCTTTGCATTTACTATAGGAAGAACACTTGTGAGGTTGGAGAGGGTGTGGAATGGAGAAATGGCTCAGCAGTTAAGAACACATATTCTTTCAGAGGATGCAGGTTCAATTCCCAGCACCCACATGGTGCCTGCACCAACCACAGTATATGAATGCACTTACAAACACTCAAGCAAAACACGCCTATGCATAAAAAAAGAGAAAATGTTCTTTACAAAACCCACTTAGGTTCATGTGGTGGCTATTCCTGGTTGTCATCTTGACTATGTCTGGAACGAACTCCAATCCAGAGTTGGAAGGCACACCTGTGATCGAGAACTTGAGGTTGGAAGACACAAGTTTTTGACCTGAATCTTGACATGGAGATTTTTGAGGCACAGTGGCTATGGAAAGCTTAGGCCCAGGGAAGGTAGTATGCACGCTCCTTTAATTCCAGGAGACTGAGACAAGGAGATCTCTGAGTTCAAGATCAGCCTGGGACAAAACAAGTCCCTGATTCAGGTGTGGTGGTACACACATTAATCTGGGCCACACCTTCTACTGGGGACCTACATAAAGACATTGGAAGAAGGAAGATTCACTCTTCTTCAACTGCTTGCACTTACCTGCCAGCACATCTGTTGGAACCTACTTCTACAGAAGACCAGCTGAGACATCTAGCCTCGTGGGACTGAGCAACTACTAGATTTTTTGAATACCCATCCACAGCTGCCCATTGTTGTGTTTAGTTGGACTATGGACTGTAAGTCATCACAATAAACTCCCTTAATATATATAGAAAATCTTCCATAAGTTCTATGACTCTAGAGAATGCTGACTAATACAATTCATTTTGACACTGACATAGGAGGATAGAATTTTGGGGATAAATGTATGTTATCAGAAAATATAAGATAAATAAGTAAAGGTTTTATGGAAATTTTACTTTTCTCCCAGGATTTACTGACAGTGCACCTAACGAACCATAACTATTTACAATAAGCACAGTGTCCAGTTTTAACGTTATTTTGATGTATCATAATTTTTTTTCATCTATCCTAGGTTTTCAAGGAAGCTCAGGTAAGCATCCTGTCACAGACAAGCTAGAAAAACAGAACCTGGCCCTATCATTAAACATACCAAGGAGACACCCTTTTCTCCTCCGAGGTGTAGCAAGGACAGTGTACCACAGGAAAGAATTTCAGAAGGGTCACATAAATGGGGTTTGCTAAGAAAATAACAGCATCACATAACCAAGGGATAGGTGGGGCAGGCACCCAAGTGTAGAGGACACAGGTGTTCACAGTTAAGTACTTGAGAAACCACCCCATTAGTTATCAGGGCTGTCTCCTCAATGGAGGAAATGTATAGCTGTTTTCCACTCAGAAGATGGAAGTGGATGTTTTTAATGACCTGGTGACCTTTGCTATCTGTAGGACCAGACTTCACCCAAATCCTCCAGAATGTGTATCCCAGACTCTCCCTCCCTAGATCTTTATCTTTATCTTTGTTTTATAGTCAGTATAACTCATCCTTAGGGGAGATGTCACGTGTACTTCATAGCCTGCTGGCTACTACACTATCTCGCACAGAGAGCACATCAGATCCTAGGTTCTTAAACTATGGAACACATCTTCACCATCTCATGCATTTTTCAGAAGAGTTTCCATGTGCTCACACGCCTTAAGCCTTATTGTGCAGATAAGATTGATAATTATTACCAGGAAACTTTTCCCCCAAAGTAATAGTGTACTTAAAGTATGTCTAACATGAACCATCTGGTGTCAGACTCTAGCAGGTTGAACCAGCCCAACTAAGAGTTTCTAGTTTTCATTTTACCTTGTGTGCATCATTTCCCTACAAGCTCTGATGCTTTGCTGTGACCTTCACACACAAGAGGTAGGTGGGGCATATGCCTAAGAGCTGCCCAGAAGAGGTGTCCTAAATCCCTTGGAAAGGACACTCTCTAACCTATTGAGCTGCCTACAGGCTTTGCCACCGGTGTTCTCCAGGTTCCCAGCGTCTGTGAGCTGTCACCATGCTGGGGTGGGTTTTGGTGGTGCAGATATCTTTGAGTCATTTCTGCTCCTGCAAGTAATCTCTTGCTCATATTCCCATCAGTAACCTCAGGAAAACTCACGGTTCACCAAGTCAGACTTGTGTGGTATCTACATGTTGGTCTCTCATAGGCTCCCTGTTTGGTATAAGTGGATCTGTGAAGCATTTACCCAGGAAACATCTTCTCACACAACAATTTCTTTAAGTATTGGTGTTCCCAAGTCCATGTCCATTTAATAGGCTTGGTGATAAATTGCAAAACACACATAAGTACTTGGATTTCATTTCTACCTAAAACGATCCCCACAGGAAAAGTAAGCCCACGATTGTATTGGGATTGGGATAGTGGATTTCCCCCACAGAACATCACTCTTCCAAAAAACATTTTTAAAAGAAGGATTGACAGATTATCCAGACATGAATGTTTGGATACATTTTTCTTGAAGTTGAGTGAAGTGAGCCTGTCGCTCCAAGAAGAACATCCGACAGGGCTTATTGCCAATGGTAACATTTGAGCTTTCTAGCAAGGATTAGGATTTAAAAAAATTAAATGTGCTGCCAATATTTGACAGATTCTCAATACTTTCTTGATGAGATAAAGTGCTATTAGACAGCAGTAGGTCATGCGATGTTTTGATGTTGTTAAATCAACTGTGTAAGCGTTTAGACTATCTGATACATCTGAGTGAACTAACATTTTCTAGATTACCAATGCATGACATTACAAAATCCTTCATAAGCAAAGAAGCTATTGACAAATGCCAGGTAAATTTTATTGCTATGATCTCCTGTTCGACATTTACAATCCTGCGCTGGATTGACTTTGAATGAGATGGAAACATAATGTGATTGATTACAACCAAAAGCTAAAAATAGGACCATCAGTTAAGAAATTGCCTTCACCAGACTGACTCACCTTTCAGGCACTCTTTGGGGGCATTTTCTTGGTTCATGACTGATGTGGGCAAGCATGAGGACAGTGCCACCCCTGGAGAGATGTTCCTGGGTTCTATAAGAAAGCAGGCTGGGCAAGCCACAGAGAACAAGCCAGAAAACAGCATTCCTCCATGGTCTCTACCTCAGTTCCTGCCTCCAGGTTCCTGCCAGAAGTTTCTACACCAACTTCTCTCAGTGAAGAGTGTGACTTGAGGATTATCATCTGAAATAAACCTGTTCCTTTCCAAGTTGCTTCTGGTCATGGTGTTCTGTCACAGCACTAGAAAGCCCGAGACACACGTGGTTTGTGACTTTCAGTGTTGGAGTTCACACAGAGCATCATGTCTCTTGCTGTCTATCCTATCTGCTACACCTTTCTACAGCCCCAGCTTTGGGTAATCACGTTCTATTCCTTCCTTCTGGAAGACCGCCTGTGTTAGACTCCACAGTCACTGGAGATCATGTAGCCCTTGTCTTTCTGTGCCTGGCCTATGTCAGTTAACACAGTGTCCTCAGGGTTCACCTATCTTACCTCAAAGAATAGAATTAAAATTTTTGACTGAATTATTGCAGTACAGAATAACCATTGAAAGTGATGGATATGCTCATCATGAGAGGCCAAACCTATACCATCTTGGGACTGGCCTCCATCTTAAAGAAAAATTAAAAACCCTGAGAACTTGACCTGCAACAGAACCCAAGCTGCACCTAACTACCAGGAAGGACCCCATGACTTGTCCTTGGTCTATACCAAAGAGTTACTCCATAGCTACTTTCTAGCAACAGATTAGTCTGACTCTTTCAGATGTAATTAGTTCATGTTCTTGCTTCAGAGCACCCACCTGTCTGCTTACAATAGACATCCAGTTAGATGCTTGGCAGGATGGACACCCCCTCACTTGCTCCCATTCCCTATACAACCTTGTTCTGCTGAGTGTTCAAGGCTGCTCTGCCTTCCCTTCCTATTCTGCTGTGTCAGGGTTGAGTTGGAGGAGAGCACAAGCCTGAGCTTGTAATAGAGACCCTAATGCTATTACATCAGAGATGGCTCCTTGGTGGTCTTTGGGGTTCACAAATGCTTCCTGGAACAACATTTACCATGATTTAATCATAGAAAAATGTATTGAAACATCTCCCTGCACCATATAAATATGTTCCACTAATATGTGCTTATAAATATAAAACAACAACAACAACAACAACAACAACAACAAAAACCCAACAAGAGGTTGAATGCAAAGTAGAAATGAGAACATCACTGAAGATTTGCCAAATTTGAAGACTATCAGTCTAATTCCTCTTATCTTTTGAAAATAGTTTTAAAATAAAATTATAATATTTATTTCTTTTTCCATTTTTATGTGTATGTGTGTTGCATGTGTGTGGGCATGTGTATGTGTGTGTGTGTGTGTGTGTGTGTTGGGGGGTGCTCACAACATGTGTGTGAGCATGCTTGTGGAAAGCTGAGGTCGATGCTAGCTAGGCATCACTCTTGATAGCCCTCCCATCCTGTTCTTTGAGGCAGAGTTTCGCCATCAAACCCAATATGGCTAGTCTCACTAGCCAGCCTGCTCGGGGGATCTCTCTTCTCCACTTTCAGAGAGTAGAGATACAGGTGGGGTGTCATGTCTACCTGGCATTGATATTGGTTCTGGGGATCTGAACTCTGGTCCTCAAACTTACATGGCCCTTGCTTTACTCTTTAACCACTGACCCATCTCTCCAGTCTCTTAAGTATTTATTGCTGATAAGACATAATGAGTTGCTCTTACCCTCTTACACTCTTGATGCTTTCTTGCCTCTTTCCCCCTTGTGTCCCTTCTCTCTGAATTCCCTTTCCCCCTCTCTCCATGTGGCCATGGCCAGCCTCTACTTCTCTACTCTCTCCTTCTCTCTGCCTTTCTTTGCCTCTAATACTCTCTTAATTCCCCTCCCCATGCCCTAAATAAACTCTATTCCATACTAAAAAAATTTTAAAAAAAGATATAATGAGTTGACTTTTGTTACTTACTACATTTTCAATTTCAACTTCCCCATTCTTCTGACACAAAGCTCTCATGTAACACAGACTAATCTCCAACTTGCTAGATAGGCTTCATGGGTCTGTCTCTAGACAAGTGGGCAGCGCCATGCTTGACTTCCAGTTTCTCTTTCTAATACAAATATCAAGAGACACAAACTCAGAAAAGAACACTAGTAGTCTTCGAGAGTCATGAGACCCGATGGGGAGGAGGCCAGATGACCCCTTGTTGTCATACTAGCCCCCAGAGTCAACTTAAACCTAGTGTTAGTTCTCTTTTGACTGGCATTGTTTGACTCCTATCCTGTTTCTAATAGGTAATATTAACGGGTTTCATGCAAAGCCACAGAGTTTACGATTTTGCTGAAAAGAAGATAGACAGTCTGCACTGGGTCCACATTTCTGCTTGGTCCCCTGAGCTGTGGCTGCCGCCTTTTGGGCACAGGCTTTCCCTTGGCCCTCCGTTCCTACCCTCTGGTCCTGCATTACTCATATGGCTTGCTCAGATCCCTGAAGCATCCACATATGTAGTGTCTGGTCTATATGGTACCCTTAGTGCCTAGATGGTGGAAAGACCTGGCAGTGTCCTGAGGATCTGCTGCTCCCATGCTGGGGGAAAGAGAAGAGCCCATGAGAGGAAGATGGCAATCCTCAGATGAGAGAGATGTTCCAAAATTGGGGGCAAAGGTCTTTATGTGTGTGTTTGGCGTGTGCATGTGTACGTATATATGTTTGTATCGATGAATGCAGGTGTGTGCACACAACATTGGAGACAATTCTGGATGTCCGTCATCATCTTCTACTCAGAGGCTGTCTTCCAGAGTTTGCTGATGTGTAAAGCAGGATAGCTAGACTGTGAACCCCCAGGAGTCTCTCGTCTCCACCTTCCATGTCACAGTAGAAGTGTCATGATTACAGACACAAGCTGTCATGTATCACTTCAATTAGGTTCTGTGGATTTGAATTCGAGGCTTTGATGCATGACAAGCAATTTAACCCACTTTCTTACAGATTTCCTAAGGGTCTGTTATTAATATAAGCAGGGCTGAGTACAGTGCCAAGAGGGTAGAGATGGAGATTTCTACGTGAATTTGGATTCAGGATCCAGAGTAGCCATTCAGATTCTTGCTTCACTAAGGAAGCCATGGACATTTCCAATCTAGTGACAGCATTCCTCCATTTAAGCTATTTCTCCCTAAAACCTTGTTTTTCCTGAGTTCTTGCTCATTCTTTTTTGATCTATCTCATTTCACTAAAATTTTTCCTCATTGTGCTGCTGCCTGTCAATCAAGGGAACAGTTTTGCCTTGTTTTGCTGTTTTAGAGCACCATGTGAAAAACACGTGGGCACTGTATTCAGAGGGAGCTTTTCTGCCTCAGTTTTGCCTGCAGTACATGTCTTTCCAGTCTTTGCTAGACTTCTTCCTTTGACTCTATGTACTTCATAGTGTCGGTGGAAATCCTTTGCTTCCACATTTGCCTTAAAGCCAAGGCTTCCATTCTGGGTAGTCAGAAGCACGTGACTGCCAGAAGCCAGCTGATTTCAGTTAAAAGGGGGTGGGGCTCAACTTAGAGCAAAAACTGTTTTTAACTGATATCAGTCTGCTTAGCTGACAAGGGCAGAGACCTGGGGATAGCTTCCCCTCTGCCAAACAAATTAGTAAGGAATATTCAGATATTAAACAGGTGCCCTTTTTGTTCTGGCTGTATATGTGTTGTGGATGCCACCTTTCTTTGGGGTCACGTGATAACTCTTTAGATTTGCATACCCCCTTTACCCCTACCCCCAAGTGTGTGTGTGCGCATGTGAGTATAAAATATGTTCACATGTTACTTATATGAACTACACACATATGTATTTCTTTGGTTTCTTTTTGCCTGCTAAAACTGGTCACAAAAAAAGAGACAGCCTTCAATATCTAAGGTTTAAGAAGAGAACCAAAGACATCAATGGTGTCTGGCTTTTATATCTGATTTTGGAGCACTGTTGTCGAAGAGAACAGTAGTTGGCTTACAGCATGGAGGGCTCGGCTCCCCAGACTCCTCTGAGCACTCACTCCAGAAGACAAGATTTAGCCAAATTGCTACCAGGGCCTGAAAAGCTGACTCTGTCCCACCCAGTTTCAGTAGAGGGTTTGCCTGTGAGTTCTCTATTTAGAAGATATGGATTGAGAAGCCTGCCCTGGGAGATGGGTGGCAAGTGGGTAAAATCCAATTTCCACTCCTCATAGAGAACCTGATACTATGATCCCCGAAACTCCAGAGAAATAAGTGAGTCATACGCAACAAGAACAGCCTTAATCATCAGGGAAATGCAAATCAAAACAACCCTGAGATTCCACTTCACTCCAGTCAGAATGGCTAAGATCAAAAATTCAGGTGACAGCAGATGCTGGCGAGGATGTGGAGAAAGGGGAACACTCCTCCATTGTTGGTGGGATTGCAAGCTTGTACAACCACTCTGCAAATCAGTCTGGCAGTCCCTCAGAAAATTGGACATAGTACTACCGGAGGATCCCGCAATTCCTCTCCTGGGCATATATCCAGAAGATGTCCCAACCGGTAAGAAGAACACATGCTCCACTATGTTCATAGCAGCCTTGTTTATAATAGCCAGAAGCTGGAAAGAACCCAGATGCCCCTCAACAGAGGAATGGATACAGAAAATGTGGTATATTTACACAATGGAATACTACTCAGCTATTAAAAAAATGAATTTATGAAATTCCTAGGCAAATGGATGGACCTGGAGGGTATCATCCTGAGTGAAGTAACCCAATCACAAAGGAACTCACACAATATGTACTCACTGATAAGTGGATATTAGCCCAGAAACTTAGGATACCCAAGATATAAGATACAACTTGCCAAACGCATTAAATTCAAGAAGAACAAAGACCAAAGTGTGGACACTTTACCCTTTCTTAGAAATGGGAACAAAACACCCATGGAAGGAGTTACAGAGACAAAATTTGGAGCTGTGACGAAAGGATGGACCATCTAGTGATTGCCATATGCAGGGATCCATCCCATAATCAGCTTCCAAATGCTGACACCATTGCATACACTAGCAAGATTTTGCTGAAAGGACCCAGATATAGCTCTCTCTTGTGAGACTATGCGGGGGCCTAGCAAACACAGAAGTGGATGATCACAGTCAGCTATTGGATGGGTCACAGGGCCCCCAATGGAGCCCTAGCTAGAGAAATTACCCAAGGAGCTAAAGGGAACTGCAACCCTATAGGTGGAACAACAATATGAACTAACCAGTACCCGGGAGCTCTTGTCTTTAGCTGCATATGTATCAAAAGATGGCCTAGTCGGCCATCACTGCAAAGAGAGGCCCATTGGACTTGCAAACTTTATATGCCCCAGTACAGGGGAACGCCAGGGCCAAAAGGGGGGAGTGGGTGGGTAGGGGATTGGGGGATGGGTATGGGGGACCTTTGGGATAGCATTGAAAATGTAAACGAGGAAAATACCTAATTTAAAAAAAAAAGGAAAAAAAAAAGAACTTAGAGTGACATCAGTTTCACAGTCACCTCTTGTTACTGACCATGTTTGTGCCCTTCCACAGTTCACATATGGGAGACCTGGTACCCACTGTGATACTATTAGCAGGTAGACGCTTTGTGAGATGGCTAGGTAATGAGGAAGACATTCTTGTGGGGGGATTAGTGTTCTTGTAAAAACAGAGAACTCTTTTTTTTTTCTATATCATGGAAGCTAAGGCAAAGTTAAATGTCTAACTGTGAGTTAGAAAGAGAGTTACAGAGACAAAGTTTGGAGCTGAGACGAAAGGATGGACCATCTAGAGACTGCCATATCCGGGGATCCATCCCATAATCAGCCTCCAAACGCTGACACCATTGCACACACTAGCAAGATTTTGCTGAAAGGACCCTGATATAGCTGTCTCTTGTGAGGCTATGCCGGGGCCTAGCAAACACAGAAGTGGATGCTCACAGTCAGCTATTGGATGGATCACAGGGCCCCCAGTGGAGGAGCTAGAGAAAGTACCCAAGGAGCTAAAGGGAACTGCAACCCTATAGATGGAACAACAAAATGAACTAACCAGTACTCCCCTGGAGCTCGTGTCTCTAGCTGCATATGTATCAGAAGATGTCCTAGTCGGCCATCAGTGGAAAGAGAGGCCCATTGGTCTTGTAAACTTTATATGTCCCAGTACAGGGGAACGCCAGGGCCAAGAAGTGGGAGTGGGTGGGTGGGGGAGTAGGTGGGGGAGCATGTGGGGGACTTTTGGGATAGCATTGGAAATGTAAATGAAATAAATACCTAATTTAAAAAAAAAGAAAGAAAGAGAGGTCCCATTAGAATCCAAATGGCTGACACCTTGATCTTGGTCTTCCTAGACTCCTAAACCATGAAAAATAAAATTCTGCTATTCAAGCTACTGTGTGTTATTTTGCTGTAGAAATCTGGGATGAGATACCCTTAAATGATCGTTCAGTACTATTTTTACTATTTGGGGGCAGGGAAGGGGCCTGAACTTGAGTCTGGCTATGTAAAGGGAAGTAAACTTCCTAAATGTCTGTCAGGCAAATTGGACTCTGTCCTTACTAATTCGACATCCCAGGGAGTCTACACTGAGTGAAGACATCCCAGGAGATATTGGAGGATATCATGGGACAACATGGCACGCCGCCACTTTAGGACAGTCACAAACACTCATCCCACATATTAAATCTATCACAGGTCAGATATATAGATCAGAGGCGGCATTGACAAGTCTAATTGTTTATTCATTCATTTTATTGTTCACCTCTGCATTGCCTAACTAGCTGAGTACTTCCTACATACCAGGTACATAGACATGACTGTTCTCACACAGGCTTGGGGTTAGAAACAGTCGTTAGGTATTTCTGTAATATAGAGCTTAACTATTTCAAGTTAGAAGCAATGGTGAAGCACCAGTGTCCCCTGATGGCCCCTCAAGCATGTGACATACACAACTCACTGACAGGAAATTGCTTCAAAAAGAGCAAGAAGACCACAACTCCTAGAAAGATTCTGTAAGTACCCAATTTATTCAGAAAACAATACAATTTAAACATTTGTGACTGTTTTTTTCTGTCGTACATTTTTTAAACCATCATTCCCAAAATGTTATGCATTTGGTTGACATGTATTTGCAAGATAATCTATAATTATAACTCTGGAAATTGTACAAGACATTTGATTTGCTTAATTAATTATTATTGTTTCCGCTTCAAAAAAAAAGAAAAAGAACCCAAACTACCCCAACAACAGATTTCTTTTGCTTTGGATACACTTCTCTATTTTTCTGACCAAAAATAAGTTACATTTTGTGCCTTTTATAGCTTATAAAACATTTGTCCATTTCTCGGAGAGAATATCATAAGAGAAGAGGAAGTCATTATTTTGGTTTTAGACTTCCTTAGATTCAGACAAAATATCTCCACCCTACACAATTCCAGGGCACTTCTGCTTATGGAAATTGTACTCAGGAGTGATACAAAAGAGGTCAAAAAAGGCCCCCACAGTGAGCTCAAAGACCAAGCGATTAGAACGGAAAGTTGGACAGCCATGTTGCTATTTGGCATGAAGAGGATCCCACTCAAAGATCCAAGGGAGGAATCTTGGGAAATAATTTCTAGGAACTGGCATAAAAAATGGAACCACCCATCCAGAGAGCTGTGCTGCCCCTTTTAGCCAAGCAGGAGCAAACCAGAAGGCGTGCTCCTCAGTCCGGATGAGGAAGAGGTGGGGCTATAAAACAGCGAGGCCGGGATGTCGGGTGGACAGCTTCTGGAATCAGTCTCCTTACTTTCTAGTCTCATCTTGGAGACAGGCTGGTCCTCTAAGCTACTGGGGAGCCTGGTGGGTGGAAGAGGTGCCATGGGCAAGCAGGCTAGGAGCTGTTCTGTTTGGCATGATCTCTGAGGTGAAAGCCTCAAGTTCAGAGCCCCATTAGTCCTCATGCCATGCAAGGGATGCACTAGCATCATTGAGGACCTTGTGAGATGTGCAGAACCTCAGGCCCCGCATTAGAAAGCTTCATTAGAACAAGATTGTCCAGGAATTTGTGTCAATGGGAGTGTGTAAAGATGGGTACTGGGATAAATAACCCAGGCCCGCTTCAAAAAAGACTACCTCTAGGTACATAAATTTATTTAGTAGAGAGAGACCATTCTCAGCAGGGAGAGATTATAGATAACAACTGCAAAAACAGTGTAAGGTTATTTTTATTATAATTATTTTAAACATGCAAAATACAGTCCATGCATCTGCCATTTTGAAAAGTCTCTCATCCTATAGGAGATTAAGCCAAATATACGTTTTGGCTATCGACATTCACGAAATGTTTCAAAATGCTTTACAGTGTAAAGATAATAAGAAATTTAGCAAAATTTCAACAAACCGGTATAAAAATGGATACATATACCATTTTAATTTCAAGGCGACATGCTGTAAAGAGTGTGTTATAACTGTATTTCATTGTAAAAAGTCTTTAACAATTCAAGGGTTTAACAGATCCAGGCCTTGGGCTACACATGCAAAAAATAAAATAAAATAAAAAGTCAGTTAATTAAAAATCACCAAAACGTGCTATCTTTAAATGTATATTATTGTTTTTTTTTGTTTTGTTTTTGTTGTTATTTAAAGTACAGGAATAGATAAACAGTGCTTCAGAATTCTGTAAAAGTGTAGTTCACGGTGCCAGTGTCCGGGACGATTCATATACTTCCGATGAGCACTTTGGTTTAATCCCTTTACCATTGTAATAGTCTACGACTTGATTTGGGACTTCAGCCAACACACTCTTGGCAAGGGCAGCTGGCGATGCCTGCAGGGAAGAAGAAACAACCATCATTTGAAGCGGATGAGACACAGATGCAAAGATCTGAGCCCTGCCCTGAGCGGCCACCTTCCTTCCCTCAGTCATCCAACTATCACCCACTCAGTGTTCACGCTCTGTGTCTGCAAATGTAAACCCACATCTGAGGATGAACTGTCCTGCAGGGTTTTGCTTTGTTTTAAAATTTGCATTCATTTTTAGATACCTATGTTCCGGTTGCTATGCCAGAAGTGGTGGAACTCTGGAATGAGTAAAAGTCGTGTGAAGGTGACTTGGCATGGCCAAGTTCAACCCATCTATGAGGTGTCAGGTTGTACACACTGCCCACCAGTGTTATCGCATCAGACAGATACTTCCAAACAGTCAGATGCCCCTGGATGGGGATCTGTATTTCTAACACAATGCTCTGGTGATTCCTACTGAAATCTGAGATGTGCTGTTATAGAAATTCACAAACACTGTGAGACCAAGTCATCACAGAAGAAATGCCAGCATGCCTCCAATATTTAGCTTGGACACGTATTTAAAATTTTGGGGAGTTGGGTGTGGGATTTGAGGATTCTAGAGACAGCAAAGCATCTAATGAAGAAATGCATCTGAAGAAAGAATGCTCGTTCCTATGTGAGGGGTGGTGGTGGAAGGTGGGGTGGACTGTGAAGGTGATTGTGGTGGTGGTGGTGGTGGTTGGTGGTTGTGGTAGTGGTAGTAGGTACTCAGTTTGGGTAGTCATTCAATTAGAAAGTGAGATTGGGGTGAGGATCTTGAATGCCCTTGTAGTATTGATTCTGTAGCAGAGAATGATTGAGGTCAAGAGCATAGTGGACTCTAGGGTCATAGATAGCTGGCCTGACTCTTGGATCTGACCCTTGGTATTGACTTCATAACCCCTGTTCAATTTGCTTCAATGGTCTGAGCCACCATGTTAGCTATTGAAGGAATTGGAAGGTTGGCAGAGTGACCATTTAACAAATATTTGAGACTTTCAAGAAAGGAGAGCTGGCCTAGGGACTGTGCTTCTAATCTTCTCTTTCTTAAACTATTCAACACCTAGCTCTAATCTCAGAAGCAAAATAAGAAGGAAACAGAAGCCATGCTGTCTAATGGAGTATGAAAAAAAACCCAACAAAACAAACAAACAAATGAAAAAACCTGGTAGCTGAGAAGCCCAGAAGCATCATGAAGAGTTTTGGTTTCTAATGGTCACGCACGCATGGAGGCAGGAGCAGAATTCATCTCCATCCTCTCCTTGATTACAAAGTTTAGAAGGCCAAAACCCAACTTGGTTTCCCAGCTTTTTCTACATCTAGGGATCGACGCCACATGACCTAATTTTCCCTATGAGATATAAGAGGACTTTTCCTAGATGAATTTTAGAACTCCTTTCTTCCTGCTTCAGGGGAACAGACTTAGTTGTCTCTGTTTTCCTCTTCCTTTTCTTTTTTCCCTTCAATGAGAATGATAATTCTTGGAAACAGACTTCCCTATTATCATCATGAAGACCCATCAAAGGAGGCCATACAGCACTGATTTCCACACCCTGGAATTAACCAAGAAAGGAGTGGTCTGAGCCATCATTGCTAATATTTAGCTTCATAAGAATAGGTTTGCTCACTCCTCATCAAAGACATTTTTTCCCCTATAACCTTCTGTGACAGTTGCTTTCTAGTCATAACTGGTCAAAATGCAAAGAACAGTCAACGGCCAGCCCCAGTTGATGTAATCACAGCACAATCCCTACACCCAGATCTCAGAAGAGGGGTGGTCAGATTATAAGAGACAGATGACCAGGAGGTCTGCTGAGATAGTGTCGTTCATACATGAGAGGGGAGCTGTACTCCTTAGAGCTCAACAATATGGTCACCTAAACAAGAGCTGATGAATAACACCAGTTGACATGCCAGTGCAGATAGGTGGAATCTCAGAAGACCCTGTCCCTAGATGAAAAACTACTGGACATTGATGGCTGTTGAGAGGGATGGTTTTCTCCAGGGAGCTCCCCAGTCCTGTGTGCTCTGCCCTAAATACATGTACATGAGTGCTAGAGATTGAACTAGGTCCTAACATTTGCACACCAAGCACTTTACAGACTGTGTCATTTCTCCAGCTCCAATTTTAATGAATCTGAATGCAAAGATCCACTTGTGGTTAGTGGCTAGCTCATTGGAAAGCTCTGGGCCTAATGGAGCCCCTTGTATATCTGTGTTGGCATGGGTGCTTGGTGTAGGAACATGAGTTGGATAGGAAAAAAAAGGCAAAAACACAAAATCAGTTGGCAATTAATAGCAGTAATATGGGCAGTATACACTAACCATTGTACAGAAGAAACTCCACCTTCTACCATCCAATGCATCTGTAGCATTTGCCTCATCTCACTAAAAGTCTGTGTCACTGAGAAGTTAAGCAATCTGCCCAGAACCACATAGTTCAGAGCCTGTCCCTATGCACTTTAACGCACCATGTTAGCACACAGAGCAACAAAAGAAAGGCAACTCATGGGTTACTGGTGTCTATGAAATATCAGCTCCTCGCCTCCCTTTTATTTATGGCTTATTGAATTCTGAGTAGATTAGTTTGGATAATGAAATGTTTTTCAAAATCTAATTTGAAACCCATGAAGATAAGGTAGGTGAAAATCCTCCTGTCACTCTGCCTGTGTCACCCCAGGGAGACTGCAAATGCACATACAGCGCAGAGTATAAGATGGGCACCGTGTCCTTGTCCTGCTTGGGGCAGTTCTCCCTTGGGACAATTCTTTTGTTTCCAGTCCCCCTTTAGTTCTTGTCAACAATCTTCCATTTTTTTTTGTCAATGCCTAGCTTAAACTGGAAGGTGTTGTCTGGGGGTCTGTCTCTGCTCTGAAGTCATTTCAGGGGTGTAGGACCCGCGAGCTGCAGGTCACAGCAGCGACGTGTAGCTGCATGTAGCTGAGGATGGGGATGAAGGCAATCAAGCTAAGGTAATAAACTTCAAATCATGAGGGTTTCCTTTGCAGTTTTTGGAATTCCACTGCATGGTTCTCAGACATAAACTCTATATCATGCTGCAATGTCAGAACGTTGGACACAGAGCTGGAGGGATGTCTCAGTCAACAACGTGCTTGCCAGGCCAGCACAGGGATCTGAATTTGTATCCCCAGCCCTCATGTAAATAGTGCGGTATGCATTCCTGTGCACCTGTAATTGCAATGCTGGGCTGTGGTGTGCTGGGTGGGGAGGGAGATATGCAGATTCTTGGAGCTCCTTGGCCAGCTTGGCAAATAAGCTTGGGTTCAGTCAGAGACTCTCTTAAAATTTAAGGTGGAAAGTGATAGAAGAAGATTCCTAATGTCAGTGACTGGCCTCCATAGACATAGGCATACCAACCTACACACATGCACATATGTACACATACATACATATATACATCACATACTATACACACATATACGCTGGGAATAACTGTAGGTTATTATCCACCCATGGGCTGCTTAGCATATGGATTTTTTGCAAGTCTCCAGAAAATTCTCCAAAGCCTGGACTCATGCTTTCTTATCTCACTTGGGTCCCAGTGGGTGCAGAGCAGCGGAACCTGAGTGTGTAAAGTCCTGAGTCAATGTGCATTGTTGGCATGGGTGTGGCCATGCAAAGAACCCCAGTGCTTCAGCCCCATGGGATTTGGCATGGCTGATGGAAGACCAGCAAACCCTGTGAGATCAGCCTTCCCTCTCCCCTAGGGGTGTTAGGAAGAAGAATGCCACGTGACATAGCTGCAGCAGATTGAGTCGGCCCCAGGATACCCTTCCATGTGAACAATGCTAGACCTTTTTGATGCCATACTTTGCTGTCTGTAGCAGACAACTTGAAATTTTGGACGAGCCTCAGATACCTTTCTTTAGAAACTCTCTCCATGGGAAAGTGGAAGATGGGATGCTGGGCAGTTATTCTTTCCTATAGCACTGACCTTAGATCTCATGGTGAGATCAGCTTCCCCTGCCACTTGAAAATGCCCTCTACACTCAGATCTGCAGCAGCGGATTGATTTCCTGCTTGTTTGATGATTTTAATTACACCGAGGCCCTCTTTAAAAAGAGAAGAGTGATCACGTGGCAGTATGGCAAGGAAGAGACTTGGGGAGGCCTGGAGTGTACAGTCTCTTCTTTTAGAAGTTGGACAGGTCATAGGACCGAAGGTTCAGCTGAGGCTATTTGGCTGGTGCTAGAAGAGAATGACACTGTCATTCTGCCTGTCACAGAAAGACAGAGGTGCAGGGAGCCATGCCTGGAGAGCACATGCAGAAAATAGGACAACTGAGAATAGCTCTGTTGCTGAGATTGTCACTACTTAGTGTGGCTAGGTCCCAGGGTGAGCCCAAATTGGATTTGATGTTCTTGGACACAACCAGTAAGTTGGCTGTGAAGAATGTTGGAAGTTCACTTGAGGGAGAGTCTTTGGAGCAAAATGGCTTTTCCAACTATGCATCTAGTGGAGAGAGTCTGCATTGGATTACACGGTGCTGTGGAAAAGCCTGCACTGGATTGCATGGCACCATGCCTCCCTCTCTTGTATCTCAAGAGTAATGGAGCCCTACCCACATAGGGAGGAGCTGCTGTAGAAGCTAACAGGGCTCTTTCCAGAAGGACACATGCATTTGTGCATTCATGGTAACCTGTACTGAGGAGACAAAGCAAAGGACACTGAAGACTTGCATATTTCCTTCTGCTAGGAGCTCATGTTTAGACACCCCTCCCCACCCTCAATAGTGGCAACAGCAGCAGAAGAGAATCCAGGGCTTTAGTGGAGAGCAAGGGCTATAGATGTGCTCTGTTGTTCAATGATGCTTACAAGGGCCTGCAAACTAAAGAATACAGTCCTTTGCAGTCTATATGTCTACCTACTATACTTCAATGGTCTCCCAGACATATCCTGGGCATCTCTGAAAGGCCTTAAATGAACCCAAGAAAGTCTTAATGTTGGATATCACAATCTGTGTTGGGGTGGGGTTTGTGGCAATCTCAATCTCCTTCTGACTCTATGGGCTTAGTGATTATCCCCAGAATGTAAGAGTGTTATGAGAATCTTCTCAATATCATACTAGGCAATTATCTTGAGTGTTTGCTTGCTCTAGCCAACCAGGAAGCACAACTCCGCTTCATTACTTACTATGGATAATGGCTCACGACTGCACAGACCAATAGAATACAGGTGACTTTCGTCCGGCAGAGAAGTGATTTAAAGATTATGGGTTTGTATGTTCTTGGCCACGGACCAGTCCTCTTTGATGAGCTTATTCCAGCATTTTCTCCCATCTCTGACCACACTAAACTACTTCCACATTCATTTGTACTAGCTCAATCATCTTGCTCCTGAGTGAGCAGACTAAATTGCCAATGCCATTCACTATACTGAGATGGCTTAAGTGCCTTATCATTCTGCTCATGACTTTTGCCAAGCAGAGATAATCTTCTGTTGGCAGGGCCAGGCTGAATTTCAGCTCATCCTTGCTTCTTTCCCAGGTATCCGTGAGTAATCAATAAGCTGCCCAACTTTTTAGAACACCCCTGAAGGAAACAACAACCCTAAACTTCATGAGCAAAGGCAAGCATTTTCAAAATTTTGGTAACTATATTTACCATGACTATATTTGTAACTCAATATTTGCTTTCTTCCCCAAATAGTTGTGATTTGTATATCCTTCCTATAGGATTTGTTCAGCCTAGATAGGGGTTGCTGATGCTGCTTTAAGAACAACAGATCACAACCAACATTGACAGATATATGGGAGGTGTGAGGATGCCCCCGTGATATCTATGCATACATGTTTGAAGTTCCGGAAGGGCACAAACTGGACGATGTCTCGAAGGACAGGTTCTCCCTTGGGTGACCTTAGAATTCCGTCGTCACCGTCCAGCATCTGCATGTCACTGAAGTCGGCGTTCCCCACCCCAACGATGATGACTGACATGGGGAGGTGGGAGGCGTGGACGATGGCCTCCCGGGTGTCAGCCATGTCTGTGATGACCCCGTCTGTCAGGATCAGCAGGATGAAGTATTGCTGGAGTCAGAAGTCAGGTGGCAGGTGGGAGAGAAAAATGACAATACACTATTCGTTAGGTATCTATATCTAGGTAGCCTCCTTGCAGAACGACCACAACAGCGGGGACAATAGACGTTTTTGTTTATTTCTTCAACTTTTTATTAAGGAAATTCCAGAGCAAAACCAAAATAGCCTGGGCACCTCTGTGGGGTCATTACTTGGCATCAACAATTATCAACATATGGTCAACCTTGCTTTATTTATTGGCCTTACCTGCTGACTTTGTACTATTTTTTGAATCATATTCTGTGTATCACAGCATTTCCATATGCAATATGCACAAAGATGAAAATTTTACTAATAAAACAATATCCTATATGTGAAACTAAAATGTATAACCTACTGAACAAAGCCACGGGGTATTTGTGTTTTGCTGTAGAAAAGCTTCTCCCCGTGATTTCAATTTCTGCCTTAAACTAAAACCTATGGTCTCAAGAAACATTCTCTGGTCACTCACGTTTCCGGTACAGGTTTTTTTCCCCACAAATTGTCTCCAAATTAGATTCCAAGTAGATACCCTCCACAAATCCCAAAAGTTCTGGCTCCTTTAATGCTTCTTGTTTGCTCTTATCTACCACCATGGTTACTATCTCAAATGCAATGTTGGCCTTGACTCTAGATGACTGTTGTATCTCTGCTCCTAGACCATCAATGTCCGTCCTTCTCCACTTCTGTAAACCCTCACCTCAGCTTCATGTCAGCTCACAGCCTCACCAAAGCTGGTCATCATCACTAGTACACTTAGGACATTGAGTCTTCCAGAGTCTACCTTCTAGACAATCTCCCATCCTTCCAGCCTATTTGTTTGCCCTCTGTCTTCCAATTGACTTTAGAGAGACCTCAAAACCTGTGTTGCCTCTGTATCTTTTTGGGTTCTTAGCTCTGCCCTATCTGATCTCGGCTTCATGTCAACAAAAGACATATGTTAAGCGAATGTAGGGTAGCCCTAAAGCCTTGGTCATGATGAATGGAGCCACAACAATTGTAGCATAATAATAATAATAATAATAATAATAATAATAATAATAATAATCTTATTGACTATTATAAAGCTCAAGATAGTTAGGAAGCAGGCGCCTCGGAGTCAGGAGTACTGGATTCCAAGCTTTGTTCTGTGATGTCTGAAATACCGCTTTGTGCCTTGGTCTCAGATACCTTATTTTTTAAAAGCTGAGAGGGACAAGACCATTATATGGTCTCCTTCAGCTTGAAGACCTTTGAAAATCTAGGGCTGTGCTGTCTTGTGTAATAGTTAGTAACCTAATGAAAATATTGAGCATTTCAAATGTGGCTAGAGTAAAAGAGGAGTTGAATTTTAAATTAAAAAAAACAGACCCATTTCAGTTATTGAACATTTTTAAAGTAAATTTAGAACAAACCAAATTAAATGTATGATATTTTCATCTATCAACTTATAATATCTAAATAAAGACCAAATGTTTGTCATAGCTCAGCACCCAAAACTGAGATACCATTAAATGTAAAATACACAAATATTTTAAAGTCTTAGTACAAAAATTCCCAGAATGTCTCATATTCGTATAATTTTTATACGAATCAGATGCTAATGAGCCAATATGTTGGCTAGTTGGGATTTTATTAGTAGTAAAGGGTATTAAAATAGGTCTCCTTGTTTCTTTTTACTTTGTAAATCTGGTTACCTCAGAATTTAAAATAGTCTCTAGGACTTTTACTGTATTCCCTTTGGATTATGATGGTGGAAATCCCTGCTAGGAGATGACTGGTTAAGGGTCATTATGATGGTTCTCTCAGCACACATGTGAAAACTGTCCTGGCTCTTGGTTTTCAGCCTTCCTCTTCCCTCTCCCTGTGGAGAGGCTGCCACGGGGCTGAGATGGGGATTGGAGTGAAGACTCTTACACCTGTCAGTGCAGGAAGAGCCATTGCAACTGAGAGCAAGTGTTGCCCATCAAGAGCACGCTACGCTAGCTCCACTGTGACATGGGTTGAAAGAGGTTTAGGGAGATTAAACACAGGTCAAACCTAAGAGGACTTTCCACGCAGTTCCAGAAATATGCCTGATGGTTGCAGGAAGTAAGTGTGGGAGCCTAAGACATTCTGAGCGGAGGTATAGCTCTGGTGAAACACTTGTCAGGCACAGGAAGTCCTGGGTTTGGTCCTCAGCATTACAAAGACTAATACATGAGTAAGAATGAACATAAACATGCTAACTCACAACAACAATAACAAAAGAGCTCTTTGGAGTCAAGGAAGTGTGACTATTCTAGAACCTGTTTCTTCCAGATTTAGTGTACTAACTTTAACAAGCTACAGACTATTATAGCAAACCAGATGGAAATTCCCAAATAAAGCAGTAATAACAGCTCATTCCAAGGTCAGCTTAGGAAAGTGCTCATGTGTGATCAGGTCTATGGGGCATTTATACCTAGAAGAATTCTATAATTATCAAAGAGAAAAATCCTATTGCAAGATCCGCTGACACAGCTTGTCTAAAGGGCTTAAGCTTATGCCCTTTCCTAGTGATAACAAGGGATCCTAGCTCACAGTGTCCAACAATGGGAGGAACTGCTGGAGAGAACGTAAACTCCTCACATTGCCAGGAGGTCTTATTTATCTGATACTTTGTTTATGGTTGCTTTATTACATGCAGTTCTGCCTTTAGACTATGCGGTCTCTGCAAGAGCAGACTCATCTGGTCCTGGAGTTGTTAGTGATGGCCATCACCACATTGTTGGCTTGTAATCGCACAGAATCCACACCCGTGTCTTTGCTATTCTCCCTTTACTTGTGTAGGCCCTGGTATCCTAGAAGGATATTAAGCTGCAGGAAACGCCAAAGATATCACAGATACTCTTGTCAACAAAGGAAAAGGGACAGGTTTCCTCAGTTTCCCCTTGCCTGGTTTTGTAAAGAATGTGGTTTTGGTTTCATTTTTTAAAAAATCTATTTTAGCTACCTTATCTATTTCATGATGGCCTTGAACAGATTGTAGAGCTGAGGATGAGCATACCTTTCTAATTCTCCTGCCTCCACTTCCTGGATGCTGATCTTATGCGTGTCCACCACCATACCTACATTGTGTGGTACTAGGGATTAAGCTCGGGGTTTTGTGTATGCAAGGTAAGCACTCTGTCCACTAAGTTTCATTGCCAATATCTTAGTTATGTTTCCAAAAGATGAGTCTGTTTTCTGCATGAAGCATGATATACTTCATGGGGAAAGATGAAGTACAGATTCTACATAGAATTTGCTTTGATGTAGGTGAAAACAGTTGTTGGCCCTGAACAGTGTCCATGAAGGTATTCAGAGGTGGTAACACATGGGATATAGTTTGAAGATAGACTAGCATCATAACTTGCTGATCAATTGGATGGGGAAGGGGTGTTAACAGAATTTCAAGATGGCAGCCAGCCACTCTTACTTCCTAGTTAATGTCCTTGTGTGTTCTTTTTTCATACTGAGTTGGCTAGTCTGTGTGATTATCAGGGTATCATGAGATGATGAAGTGAGTCTTCTGTGGTAAGTTATGAGGCACAGTTACTCCTTTGTCTTCTCTTGGATCACCTGGGTGGGGCCAGATGCTATGCCATGGGAAACTTTCTTTAGTAGTTATCCCAAGCAATGAGGAAATGAGGTCTCTGACCAGAGACCAGCAACCACATGGTAGGAATGGGACTAAGCCATCTATTAGCAGAGCATTCAACTTCAGGCCACTCTTCAAAGGACCTCACTCCTGGCCAGTATCTTAGCTGAAACCTTGGGAGACCTAAGCCCAGTCCACACAGGCCAGCTGTGCTTGAGTCTCTGGTTCACAGAGACAATGAATGTTTGTTGTGGCTTTAAACTGGTTAAGGCTGTGTGTCATTCAGCAAGAAGAAATGAAAAGAAAAAAACACAACGTAAGTCAAGGAACTCAGATTACTTCAGGGTTATAGCCTAAGCAGCTCGTTGCATGATGGTAGTGTAGAGGCCAGGAAGACCAGGAGTTGAGCCTTGTCACAACGCAGTGAACATAGTAGCTTCTGCTAGTGAGTGTCTGTGTTCAGGCAAAGAGGCAGACACTTGACATTTGTGTCCACCCTAAGCTTCACACCCCAGCAGAAGAGAGTTTAATTAACTTCATCTTTCCTCCAATAAAGAGACTGTGAAGATAGAGAATTTAAGCCATTTAGGAAAACTAGAATTGACTGTCAGGCTAAAATGGGCAGTATGACCAATAATCAAAAGAAGCAGGGTGAATCCTGTCTCTCTCCTTACCGATGCTTCCTTGGTGTTTGTCTCCTCCGAGGCTGACTTGGCAACCTTCTGAATGATGGGAGCGATGTTGGTGGGACCATAAAGCTGGAGCTTGGGAAGACAGCTCTGATAGGCTTCCACGACTCCTTGAATTCCTAAGATGAGATTTAAAAAAAAAAAAAAAAACCACCAACAGTTCCGTGGTCCGTTCAAATATATTTGTATACACACAAAAGCAACACATTAACTTTCTCCAGATAGTCTTTATTCATACCACTTGTAGGATCTCAAGACAAAAGGAAATGCTGGGTCAGTATTTCCTGCCTCCCCTCCCCCACTGAGATCAGATCACAATGGGTGGTCAAAAGCAACCTTTTCCACAAACTTCACCCCTCAGAAGCTTTTATTAGCTCACTAAGGTTTGAGGAGGCAGAAGCTGCTCCAGTTTCATGGGTGGAGAAGCAGAGGTTAAGAGAAAGTGCCCCAGGTCCCAGAAAAAGTGAGTTGCAGACTCAGTGTATAAATACAGGTGTGTGAGCTGAAAGAACCACTAAGCCAGTTGGCTCTAGAGGTCCGTTTGTTTGTTTATCGCCTTGTTGATTTTAGAGTAAACACTGCTGCCTGTAGCTGTCACAGGCACCTGTGACCCTCTCTCCAGATACCACACCCAGTAAGGGCAAGGATCATAACTCATCCATTTCAGTATCCCCCACAAAAGAGCTTGCAGCAGTGCTGAGAGGACACTGAGTGTACCATGGACGTGGACACAGCCTTCAAGCCTATACGCTGGGTGTTACGAGATGACCGAGGTCAACTGCTCATTTAAGGACGGGTGTTCACCCTGAGGTCACATGGGCTCAGGAGAAAGAAAAGCCAGGGGTTTTGCTGGGAGAGGTCCTTCTGCCTGCGATCTTTGGCCCCATGAAAGACCATTAGAAATAAATTGCCGTTATAAATCCATTTTATTCACATGGATGCTGTTGTTGCCCATGCGACATTTGCTTTCCCCTGCTTTAGCTCCTTCTTGGTACCAAAGTAGCACACTGCTCTTGATTTTGACTGTAGGGAGTCACAGGAGTCACTGTTGAAATTGTTCTCCATAGCCATCATATACTGCAAATCAGCCTGTGAACAATTCGGATGAGCAAGTTCTCTTCTGTTCTGCCTTATATGGGTTTCTCACCTTTTTGAAAACACTCCGTCCACCTAGGACAGCCTGAAACATAGATGCCTGCCATTCCAAAGAAACCAAATTATTTTACGACATGGGAAAGAAGCAAAATGAAGCTGAGTTTTGTTTTTTTTGGGGGGGGGGCGAGGGGTGCGGGGAACACACAAACTTTTGCCTTAGAGAAGGAAGTTTGGTTTCCTTTTCAATACTATCGGGGACTTGAACTCTGAGAGTGTGAGCTGGTAAACACTACGGTATGTACCCCAGTCTCCTTTGGTGGAAAACCACCTTACTGTCTTTGACAGTCTTTTCCTGACCTGGAAGCTCAGGGTTTCAGCTAGACTGGGGATATCAGGAGAATAGAGGAGCTTAAACCAGAATAAACTGGTTTTGAGTGATGGGGGAGGAAATACTATGATAGCAGAGATCCTGACTTTGAGGGCACTGTGCTCAGAGCCAAAGACACTGATGTCCTAGCCTTAGTAAATGCCAAGTTCATGAAAGAAACTGCAGAATGTTCTGCGCCCTTCACTTCATCTCACTTCTCCCTCAATAAGGAGGAGGAGAGGAGTGTGGACATTGACACCCTATAAATGTCAACGTCACAGCCGCAAAGGCTCTCGGCTTAGTTTGTTACTTCTTCAGAGCAGATGAGATCATCCTTATCATTGTTCCCCAAGCATCATTATCTCATGAGATCAAGTTCAGGCATTTCTAGCCAGGAGAAAACAAAGTAAAATGGTCTGGACCAAGATGTTGAGTCTTTGCTCTCTCTCTCTCCAACGTATTTATTCCAAGTCAGCATTGTTAATGTGCTGGCAGCATCAAGTGATTTCCACATCCTCCCCCCTTTCCTTAAACCTGCACAGAAAAGAAACTGTGGAAAACACAGGTGAAAAGCAGAGAAGCAGAAAGAGGAATGTCTTAGCTTGGTCCATCATAGGCTACTCTCTCATTCAAAAAAAGAAAAGAAAGAAAGAAAGAAAGAAAGAAAGAAAGAAAGAAAGAAAGAAAGAAAGAAAGAAAGAAAGAAAGAAAGGAAGGAAGAAAGGAAGGAAGGAAGGAAGGAAGGAAGGAAGGAAGGAAGGAAGGAAGGAAGGAAGGAAGGAAGAAAGGAAGAAACAAACAAAAATAAACAAAGCTAAAATGAAATTTTAATCAAGAATTAATTAATTTTATTTAATTAACAGATTAACTTTGTTTTGGCTGGAGGGATCCATGATCTTGCTGACAGCTCACTTTCTCCTAGCCAGTCTGTCTGTCTCTTCCAGGGTGCGCGGGCTTACCTTGTAATGTGTTTCTCAGCTCCCTGTGGAGCACTGTGGCTTCTCAGAGCTAATTTCCATGCTTTGACGCAAACAACCCACGTGCCTCACTAGAGAGATGCCGGACCTGGAAACGTGCACAGCGTCACAGACTCTGAGACACTGGCTTTCTGCACACTTATGACTTACCTGCACACTCCGGGTTGTCTTCATTAAAGTTGATTGCAAAGTCATGAGAGACCTAGACACCGATGAAAATTTTAAAAGAGGAAGAAAGGAGAATTACAACTTGAATCCATTAAGGAGGCACTGGAGGTTTAGGGTTTGCAAACAAATAGTGTTACATTCATTATGAGTTAAGCAGCGGGTACCATTTTAAGCCATTATACAATCAATCTGAGATGGAGGGTGAAGTCTCAGCTCCCTGTGGGGCTGAGGTGACAGGAAGATTTTTTTAGGATCAGATAAATGCTCACCGGAGGGGGAAAGTATAACATATTGAAAAAGAAAGAAAGAAAAAGGAAAGAAAAAAAAAAGAAAGAAAAGGCTTCGAAAAAAGTAGCCTTAATTGGTTTCTAGATTCAACTGGATACGGACTGAAGGGTTAAAGTTGAATGGAAAGTTGAATGGGCGCTTACTTGTACCACCAATTAAAAAAAGAATTCAACTCAAGATGCCCGAAGGACATGGTGCGGCTTATAGAGGTGCTATCTAAGCTGTTGACATTTAAGAATCGTTCTGATATCCAGAATTACAGTGCATGGGGATTTTCATGTACACACAGGTGAAATCGAGTGTCTTCTACTTCTGAAAAAATAAGTGACAAAAGCCATCTACCCTGTAATCTTCCACCACAAACCGCCCTGCCTGGCCGTGCCTAAGCGTAAGGTTAGGCGACACACCGCTTGCTATTTTCTTCCCCCTAAAATCTGATAAAAAGGAATGGGCTATTCTGGCATCTGGACAGTTTTATTAAATCACTTGAAATTTCATGGAAAATTCCATTTCAAAGGCTATTTCTGATCGTTGGGTCTCTTGGATGCTAAAAAAGTAGGTCACCTCATTAAAAGACAGACACCTCCTTTCTTAGTGGGAGGTCACAGGTGAAGCAGCTGGTGTGTGCCCACTGTCCCTTTATCCTCCGCAGATTCCAGACAAGTGAGCTGACTTCTAGCTGCCCTACTTGGTTTACTTACCTCAAGTCTTCCTTTGTCTGTCCAAGCTATATACTATACACGCTGGCACTGACAATCTCTACGGAGATCTGAATAGATATTGTTTGAGTTCCCGGAGTTAAACGTTTTGGGGGTGTTTTCTCCATCTCGTATCATATTAATAGTGAGTTTAAACCAAGAGACCCTGTAACTGGGCCTTTGAACAACATACCCAGAACACTCTGCGCTCTGGGCTAGACATCCACAGTTACACAGAGAGCAAGGATGTGTGCAGTTACAAGATCCTAGGTCCACTCACTCACCGTGTATTCCGGGGGTATCCTGGCGCCAAACCCAAAAGCCGGGAACATTTTGTCACTGGAATTAAATATAAAAAGAAGCTGTTTCATTTATTCATCTAAGAAGGAAGAGAAACAGGAGCCTGTGTAACCTCACCAGGGCATGTCGCCAAGCCAAGTGCTGAGTCATGCAATAGCGTGGTTAATCAAAATTAAGAAACAATCATTAATGTTCATTACTGATTAATGTACAGTCTCTCCCCTTAAAGTTTTTACTAAGCTAGATAGCCAAGAGTAAACGGACCTCAGATTTATACAGATCCTACCCCCCCACCCCCAATTATGATGTTCTGTTTTCTTGAAATAGTGATGAGGAGTTTGGCAACTCCAATCATTGACTGAAATAGGATATTTCATATATATGTGTGTGTATACACACACACACACACACACACATACATATATTTTTTAACTAAAGAAAGAGCTTAGTCTTTCTCTCTCTCTCTCCTCTCTCTCTCTCTCTCTCTCTCTCTCTCTCTCTCTCTCTCTCCCTCTCTCTCTCCCCCCTCTCTCTCTTTGGTGTAGGCAGACACCTGGAGGAGAGGTATCAGTCAAGATTGTGCTGCTGATTAGAGCCAGGGTTCAAACACAGACACTCCGGAATCTAAGGAGCCATCAGAAGGCAGCGGGGACGTTGATAGCTGCTACCCAACAAAGCATGTTGATAGGATTCACTGTATCGTCCACATTAAGCTTATACACAAGCAGCAAGAAATCATTTGCATGTCTTTTCTTACTTCCTGAACTCAAAGGGACACTGTCTTTTGTGTTAAGTTCTTGTTGTGGTGGTTGTCCTTAGGTTTCTTAGGCTGGGCCTCACTCTGTAGCCCAGATTGGTCTGGAAATTGCACATTAATCTAGACTAGCTCTTAACACTTCGCAGTCCTCTAGCTTGCAGACATGTGGCCAGCTCTATCACCATCTCACATTCCAGCACCCCCTGGCCCTGACTGCACTGTATCCTTCTCACCTTTACCACTGAGTTTCAGTTCAGTACCTTAACCCTAACTAACCTGCATTGTAGTTAAGAGAATGGAGAAGGGAGTCATGACTGATACCACTGCCCCAGGGGTTAGACAGACTTATCCACAATCCTGGGAGTTCTACTTACTCTGTGCTTAGAAAGACGGGAAAAAGTGATCACCAGAGAGGAATATAGGATTCCCAAGCCCATGCCTTTCTAATTGCCATCATAATGTAATAGCTATAGGTAGTATTAATCATCTACTGGCAATGGCAGTATCTAGGTCACTGAGTGGGCAACCAATGAGACCTTTCTTAAGCAACATATGTGCTGCTGTGGCATTCTGGAATATTGAACCTTGGCAGAAGCCATCTGCCTTTGGTTTGTTTGTTTGTTTGGTTTGGTTTTTCTTTTTTGTTTTGCTTTTTTTTTTAAATCTCTTATTAAGAACACAACTGAGGTTTGTTCTTGGAACGGTTTCTACATTTTTCAGTTCTTTACAGAATTAGTCAAGGGCAAAAAAAAAAAAAAGGAATTCAGGTTAGGTGTTTACCACTGAATATCTTCTGTAGGAAATGAGGACATTAACCCCTCTTTCTGAGCAAACTCAAGCAACTTTGAGAAAATCCAAGCAACAAAGCTAGATTCCTACCCAGCCCTTCCTAATTGACTTAGAAGTCCCTAGCAACTGATGACAGCTTTGACAAAACCTTCCAACACAGTTAGGTCCACACAGATGGGGTTACAGACTTAGAGAAACCAGAGTTCTCTGAAGTAAAGGTTTAAGTCCGCCATAAAACCACACACTCCCTTGTCTCCTCATTGCTGTGTCAAGCCAGGCTCTGTTGTACCTCACATCTAGCATCTGTTAGAGAAAGCACTACTGGTGATAAATAGGAGACACAAAACCTCCTGGTTTTTGGAAAGGTTGGAAGACTTTGCCTCAGCCCTTCCTCCTTAGCCTAAATGAGTGGAAGACCAGGGAGGATCTTGCTGGCTAAGTGAGAAGAACTTTATTTTATTTTAATTAGGTATTTTCTTCATTTACATTTCCAATGCTATCCCAAAAGTCCCCCATACCCTCCCCCCAACTCCCCTTCCCACCCACTCCCACTTCTTGGCCCTGGCGTTCCCTGTTCCCCTGTACTGAGGCATATAAAGTTTGCAAGACCAATGGGCCTCTCTTTCCACTGATGGCTGGCTAGGCCATCTTCTGATACATATGCAGCTAGAGACACGAGCTCCAGGGGGTACTGGTTAGTTCATATTGTTGTTCCACCTATAGGGTTGCAGACCCCTTTAGCTCCTTGGGTACTTTCTCTAGCTCCTCCCTTGGGGGGGGCCGTGTGACCCATCCAATAGCTGACTGTGAGCATCCACTTCTGTGTTTGCTAGGCCCCGGCATAGCCTCACAAGAGACAGCTATATCAGGGTCCTTTCAGCAAAATCTTGCTAGTGTGTGCAATGGTGTCAGCGTTTGGAGGCTGATTATGGGATGGATCCCTGGGTATGGCAGTCTCTAGATGGTCCATCCTTTTGACTCAGCTCCAAACTTTGTCTCTGTAACTCCTTCCATGGGTGTTTTGTTCCCAATTCTAAGAAGGGGCAAAGTGTCCACATTTTCATCTTTGTTGAGAAGAACTTTCCAGGATGGAACACGAGTCATGGGTCTTCCACTGCAGGGATACCTCAGGAGTGAGAACCAGGCGCCTGGGAGATGCCACACCCTCTGCTTTCTTCTGATGGATTTTCTTCTCTCTCTCTCTCTCTCTCTTGAGGAAGGGTAGATATATTATTGCATCTACTTCCAATCACCAACCATGTGCTTTAATGATATTCTTTTTAAACCCGCTAAACCCTCCTTGGGGATTTGGAGTTTGCTGAGCTTCATGCACTGTTATGTAATTGAGTTTCCAGAGGAAGGGTAGGGAAAATGCCTCACCTACAAGGAGAATAATTAATGCGCCAGAAGGCTGAATTCTCTGAAGTCAACCACTAGAAAGTTACCTAATAAATATACTGAAGGGGAAAAAAAATCCAAGCCTAGCACAATAGATTTAAAGTCCATTCCTCCTGTTTAAAAATAAAATGAGCCGGAGAGGAGTCTTATGCAAGGACTAAGGGAAGGAAGTTGAACAAAAGAAAACTTTTAATATGAGAACACTTCAAAGAAGTCAGAACTAGATCCATTGGCCACAGAGCATAAGGGCCATTAGCAGCTGTCAGGAGAAAAAGACAGGCAAACACTGTCCACTGGGAAATTTCAGAAGTATATGTCCACACTGGGAAAGGCCACATTTCTTATTGTCAGACTAAAACAATGGTAAACACAACAAAAGGGCCCATGCTCTTCCCTAGTGACATGCCAGTTGCCCTTAGATTCACAGGAAATGGCTGTGTCCAAGTATCTCCATGTGAGAAGTTGATTTGAAGCACGCTTTTCACTCGCTCCATTAAGGAAAACACTGAGCTAAAGCAAGGGGCTAATACACGTCAAGGAAATTCCCAATCTACATGCCAACGGAGGTCAACTCAAATAAGGTGGCCTCTCAGAGGACATGGATGTTGGCTGAAAACAGTCTTTCAAACAGTCATCTTAAAACAATCCTATGGATAGAGATGCAACACTCTTCTGGGGATATGAGAGTGTAGCTTTCTTTTGGAAACGGGCAATCAGTATTCAGTTCTTCTACTTCTCCATTGTCTGCTGAGCACATCCCAGCTCTTCTGGGAGCATCTGTGTTGGCGGTGCCTGGTCTCATCCATGCATCTCCCTTCACAACTACTTTTTTCTTTACCTCTTCTGAGTCGTATCCACTGTGCTGCTATGCTGTATTGCTTCAGAGAATAAAAACTGAATATCAAGAAAGAACTATTCTGCAGGATTCAAGTACCAACAACCAAGTACTGAGATTCAACTCTCAAGCACAAGATTCAAACATCAGATAAAAGGAAAATTCTACGAAATTCAGTAAC